>NW_019525169.1:695206-709756 GCF_002814215.2 Seriola lalandi dorsalis | reverse complement strand
GGGGGTGGGGGGGTTACTAAAAGGATACAACATGAGGATGATCTCCAGCGCTGCATGAGCCACGCCAAATGTGGAGAGAGAAGTGTTCCCAATGTTTCGGTCCTGGATGATGGAGATATAGACATAAAACTTGGTTAGTCAATGTCATCACACACCAATCTTATATAAACACATCACAAATAAAAAAAAAGAAAAAAAAAGAAAATGGGAAACGACAGCACTGCAGGCAGTTGCACACACATGCAATTACAGAAATCCTGCATAGTAAGTACGCGGTGCATGAAGAATTTCCCCACTTGGGAAAGACAGAATCAAATTGGCAAAGTAATGAATGGAACAAGATGAAAGAGGCTCTTTTCAAATCACTGTCGATCATACAATATGTGAACAGGTGTTCAAACAAAAACGGCACATTGCTTACGGTAAGAAGAGTGTACAGGCTGAAAGCAAGCCAAAAACATAAAAACAACAAAACAAATACTTCAGCAAACATACTAGACACCCCCCCCCCCTCCCCCAACACACACACATACACACACATACCCACCCACACTCTCACCCTCAACCCCTAAACCCCTTTTGAAACGAGCAGTAGAAAGACATTCATCTACATACACTGCACATACCAAGAATCTTTCTCGTCAACTCATAGGTATTTGCTTTTGTTGGACTGGGCACCAGTGTTGATCACTGTGTTGTGCAGGGCACCTACAGTACTACACATTATGTCCACAAGTAAGAAGTGACCGAACTGCTCACTGTCAACCTATACAAGTTAGAAATCATACTTATTTACAGCTCAATGCTGTTAAAAAAAAAAAACTGCCTCAAACTTACGGTTTCACATTCAGATCTTGTAGATGTGCAAGATCATATGCAGATACAACTGTACAGTACAATACTACTGAATAATATACAGCCTATTACAGTACAACCACTAACATTGAGGTGCAATGCTCATGTACAATATTTACTATTCTGGCAATACCAATATGTATCACAATTACACAGTAAACATCTAGAGTATGTACTTTTAGTTCGTTATTTATATGTTTTTTTATTGTATTTTATTTCTTCTTACCCACCTTGAGTGTCCTTATCTTGATTTGTTTTGTAAAAGAGCCTGAAGAAAAAAGGAAAGCCTGGCAGGTTGTTTCATGCCTTTTTATGCAACTGTCATCCCTAGGAGCTTACTGCAGAGCCATGGTGCAGTGCTCTTTCTCTCTTACACAGGGAATTAGCAGACAGCATCTGATGTCATTTATTAATGGAGGGCGGGCGAGCATGCATTAAGGCTCTGTGTGTGTGTGTGTGTGTGTGTGTGTGTGTGTGTGTGTGTGTGTGTGTCTGTCTGTCTGTGTGTGCGCGCGCATATGCGTCTATGCGCACACTAAGGACAGCTAGCTTTCACAGTACGCCTCCTTTCAACTCTTTACTTCTTTTCATTCCAGTAGCAGGAAGGGTGATGGAGTGTGTGTTCGTGTGTGTGAAAGAGATGGTGGGTGTGTGTGTGGGTGGGTGGGGGGTATACACGTCTGTACTGCCTGCCACCGCTCAGTCAGCAAGACACATTGCATTTGTGCAATACCTGCACATTGGCAAGATTGTCGGCACCTTTCACACACACGTACAGAACTACGAATCATGTTGTGGCCATCTGATCTCAGGGGGGTCCTGTAAGTAATGGTAGCTTTGTTTAACTTACTTTATTTTAACATACAAAACATAGTAAACCTAATCCTTACCTACTTGCCCACCAGATATTTCCCCAGTTCACACATATGGTAGGAGTAGAAGAAAAAGTCATAAAAACACAGTAAATATAATATACAGGAGGCGCTATTAACTTTAGGTACCTAGTGATCAAGGTGATCGACACATGCAACGCTTACTTTCAGCTGGGCTATGACCTTGGTCAAGAGACCTTATTTGACACAGAGCATACTGCCTAGTTTTGCAACAGTAGCACCACTCATCTCTGCATCACACAACAGACTGTTATATTCAAAACCATTTGTCAAGAACAATAATAAATACCCTGGTAGTTTTACCCTCTTCTCTGATGTCTGAATCAGTAATACTAGAGATTCCAAAGGCGCAGTCTGGAATCCTGTTCGCTCCAATATCACCATATTGTGGCTGTTTCTTTAGTCATTTATAAGTAAAGCTACAAGTTAAACCATGACTTTTAACTGTAGCAGTTACATGTATTTAATTCTACTTTATCTTGCCATAAAAATGTCATCGTCATTTTTTTTTCATTTCTTCACTGTAGAGCTACGGACATTTATTGGCAACAACGGTAGTCCCACTGGTACATTCACTCTCACTTTAAGACCATCTTGTCAAATTCTTTCTTATTTCAAGAATGAATTTCCCATAATTAGTTTTTATATTGCCAGTGAGTGGATTGATGACAATATTGAGATGTCTCAACTGCAGTGGGATTAAAGCTCATACTGTTTGCCATGGCCAGAATGGATGTGGTTGGACTGCTTGTATACACGTATACAAATAAAAATAAGTAAATAGGTCTGCAGTTCAGTCGATCGGTATGATGGAAGTTTCAAGTGGTAATGTTGACATTTATTTTCGCCTTAGTTAACCATTGGGTAACGATGTAAACAGGCATGGAACAAAGGGTCATCAGACAGAAGTCGAGAAGTCGCAGTTAAGGTGCTTATGTGAGTGAAAGTCTGAAGGGCAACTTTAGTGAGGTGAAAATTGCAGTCCAGTTGTAGCTAATTGTCCATTTTACAAAATACAGTGTCAAGTGTGGTGGCTGCCAAACAGGAGGGGCTGCAGTAACAATTTTATTGGTCCCTCTTAGTGCTTGTTCATCAAGCTGTAAAACACCGTGTCCTTTGACAGAGGCAGCTCCAGTCTCCCCACCCCTCCTCCCCCTTGTTGTTTCTACAGCATCTTTGCATTCTCTTCTTCTCCATCCACCTGCTTCTTCTTCTCATATTGCTCCCCATCATCCTCCTCCACCTCCGTCCTCCGCTCTGTAAAGTTGAGCGGGGCACTGCTCAGTATGCTAAGAACTACAGAGGGATGCTTAGTTAGAGGGGAAGACAAACATTGACAGGGCACTTCCATTGTGCTCCTCCCCCACAACAATCAGCACATCAGGGCCTCATTTGACTTTCCCACAGTCTGAGTCTCTTTGCTCCGACAGAACCTTAAACCAGCCGCGCTCTCCACTTCTTTATATCACTTTCCCTCCCCTGCCCTTATCTCCTTCCAGACATTATGCAGGTAACTTTGAGGGAATTTCTGCGCTAGAGGGAAGGAGTTTGACAGCTGGAGGGTAGGGTTAACAGGTGGATAGATGGATAGATGCACACCATATCGATTATTTTGGAGGATGAGACCCCTCGCCTCCCTTCTCCTTATAGTGGTGTGAGATCAGAGGTGTGGCTTCCATCCAGCTCAACAAACGCATAAACCATTTAGTGGGGCCACACTGTCAGGGAGGACAGCTTCAACCTGCATGACAAGTGTAATTTGGGGGATTTTCTGAGATGCGTCATGCCAAAGAAAACATCTCTGCTCAATAAAATAATTGGAATGTTGAGGGCAGCTCTGTCAGTTGCCCGCAAGACGCGAAATTAAATGAGGGAGAAATAGGATACATTATGTTGCCCCCTTTCAGACAAGAATGCAACCACAAACGCACACACACACAAGCGCGCAAGCACAAGCACGCACGCACCTCTGTCACTGCAGATGAGAAGAGATAAGAAGAGCTTAAAACACATTGCATGTTAGGCGGAGATGTAAATCTCTGAGAGCCATTCCACACGCAGTTAGTCTGCCTCACAGTGAGAGCCCTTCACCTGGCCCTGTCCGCCTTCGCAGAAGGGAGGAAAAGCAGCTTATTCACCCACTGTTGACTTGAGACACGTAGCTAGCTCACTGAATCTGCACACTGCTGTGAAATGACTTTCAATGAGCTTCCAAAACAAAACCAGAGGCACAAGGTTGGGGCCTGATTAACATCTGGTCGGGCCTTTTCTTCCAGCATGCACCTGAGCATATCCGGAATTTGACTTATGTCTCCGCCAGGAACATGGCAGGTCTGTGGTGTGTGTGTGTGTGTTTGTGTGTATGTGTGTGTGCGCAGGTAGACAGTAGGCTTACTGTGGATCCCTTGGGCATGGCAGTCTCATCCACTAGAAGGTAGAGGATATTCAGTGCCACCATAAGAACTGAGATTGTCTGCAGACAGAGAGGAAGGTAAAGATTTGTTTACACATGGTATAATTATAAAAAGTATCCAGCATCATGGTATAATTGAATTGTAGAGGCCTTGCTGATCCTTAAGTATGGTAATGCATAATAACCATCTTGTGATTGTTAACGGTTCCAACATTAAGCTTCTCAAAACCTGAACAATGTGGGGGTTGTTTGATGCACGTGCCGTGCGTCTCACATGGCCTTTCTGCCTTATCTAACAATATCAGACGGCGTAAATAGTATTCCCACACTATAATCTATTGAAAATCACAGTTGTTGCAGGTGGCTATTCAGCATTGTCTTAAACAGCTATTAAACAAAAGTGGTTTCCCCACCCAGACACTGTGGGAAAACTGTAAGAGGATGGAGTTTGAGGTGCAGTGTTAGTCCGTATGGCCACCAGCCAGGCTGTATACGCCATGAGTAAACAGTTGGGGCTTAATGATAGGTCAGTCTCAGCACTCACCGTTCCTGAGAGCAGGATCAGCATCACTATGGGATACAGCAAGTTCTTCTCCCAACCTGATGCCTTCTTTCTTCTCTCTGAGAGGAAATGAGAGTGAGACAAAGTGTGAGGTTGTTTGTCTTCAGAAATATATGTAGAGCCAACTCCCTAATAGCAAGATTCAATGATGAGCTAATCTCCTCCATTACAAACCACCTTCCACCACCGGTTAATGAATGTGTTCATCAAAGACAACTACTGAAACCTCAAACCCTCTGGCTTTATTTACAGGGTTTGTACAGCATGGTTTGGTAAAACATATCGTGAGTGCGTGTACCAAACACAATCTCACCTCTCATTGCAACCCCCTGCCCCCTCCCTGCTAAGTAATATACATTTCATAACCTTCAAAAATGATGCTCTTCCTCTTTAATTAGCCACACTCATCATTGCCTTAATTAGTGGAAACAACAATAAATCCTGGATGAAAAGAAACGCAGCAAAATTAATTCTGTGATTTATATTTTGGTCAGAATGTGCGTGCGTGCGTGCGTGCGTGCGTGCGTGTGTGTGTGTGCGCGAGCGAGCAAGTGGTGGGCAACTAATGTGTCTAATTCTTCCAAGCTAGATGAAACATTTAAAGTTTATCTCTTCCATCTTCATCTTATTTCCACAGATCATCAGTCATGTTTGTAGACACTGATGACAGCCTGTAGACCGCGTGCACTATGTCTTCTGTTATGGACATCCACAGTCCTCTTACAATATGCATCTGACTGCCCTCTAGTCCTAGCATATTGACTTTCTTTCTCTATTTCCAACCTTGTTAGTCCTCCTTATTCTCAAAGTGCACCCACCCTGCCTGCCCGAGAAGTTTGCCAAGTGCACTTTATATGCACCATCCTTCTAAATTAATGACATCACTAAAAGGCTTGCTACAATATAAAGTTTGCATCTTGTCCAATATCCTAAGTGCCTTTGTGCTCTCCTCCCCCCACCCTGCTCCCCAAAAGGCTCAAGCCTCATTTATAATATCCTAAAATGGATGGAAAATTATCAGGCTGTTCTGGTCCAAGTCCAAATTAAGAAATTAAGGCAGACGGAGAGAAAGCGGCTGCCTGTCAGCAATATGTAAAAAGCTAATTCCTTTGGCATATATTTCCATGGCAGTTCAAGGTTTTAAGACAAAATATATCAGACGTGTCACAGAATACAAACACTTACCCAATTTATTTCTCTGATTTCTAATATTGTCCAGTTCTTTGTTGAGCTGATGAGCAAAGCTTCCTCGAGTGTAAGTGTATGAGGACGATCCTGCGGAGAGAGAAATCATTGACATTAATTCAATTTGTTGCATGATCCGATGTTGTTTAGGGCTGTAACTAACAATTATTTTCATTATTGATTAATCTGCCAATTTCATTAATAGCTAACTCTATGAAAACAGTCCAGAACCCGAAAATATTCAAATTTGAAAACTGTCTCGTCTGAGACACTTGAACCAGATTGGCTTGTTTTCTTGACTAAACAGCCAAAACAAAGAATCAATTATCAAAACAGGCAATTAATTTCTTTCAGTCAATTAATGTTGTTCAAACAGATAAGATACTAAAGTTTTTGTGTGATGTATATACTGCATCTGCCAGGGCCACTGAAGAAACTCTTGAACAGTATTTTCAGACACTTCTCATACAGAAAAAAAAATAGAAGATGGTGTCCTTATTAAGAGGATGTTAACTTCCCTTAGCGTATGGTATTTGACTTCTCTTTATTAAGCAACCCCATCAAAACAAGTAATCCTGCTCAGAACATAACAATGTGATCTCAAACAAGTAAAAATAATCTCTTGTGTCAGGAGCTGTCTAGCGCATGCCACAACTGGTTGAGTGGGCTGGAGAAGACAGCAAGGGATTCTCCAGGAAAACCACAAGGCCAGCTCATTTAAGGCTAATTTATCTATTTTACTCTGTTTTCCTTCCAGCTTGACGCACTAGCGTAGAGGCCCCTCAGAGCCAAAGTGGAAGAGTATCCATTTGCATCCCCTGGGGTGATTGGCAGATCAAGACCAATTAGTTCAGTGTTACAGTGTTACTAGCGTGCAATAAAAATACCATCTTTCATCTTGTTACAAGAGAGAGGGACCAATCACTTTGATCAAACCTTTTTCTTCCCTCTGTCATTATGACACGCCCTGTCTGGATGGGTTTAAGTAGGCAGAAGAGGGGAGATAGACGGGGAGAGAGAGAGTTAACAGTCTTGTCTGTGCCCTCGCAGATACCTGTCCCGGGATCTAAGCAGGGGAAAGTTTGAACCCTCCGAGCAAATGCAGTCACAACACAACAGGAAATGTCACGGACAGTTCAACAGTTTTTTTTTTTCCTCCAGAGACGAACTGAACACTGAACTGCCTCAGGGTAGCCAAATCTGCTCAGCCGCAAGTGAACTAATCTATCACCTAAGTGCACAACATATCCAAACATGGCCTTACACATCACCAAGCACAGATAAATCATTGATCAAATGAAAAGTAGATTCTTCACAGCCATGAAAAGTAGCAGATCTAAGTAAAGACAAAGAACAATATCGTCACTTGTTCCAAGCAGAAGGGTAAAATAGTGAGAAACTCAACTGCAGTATCTCCAATGACATCATTCCAAACTGAAGTTAAATATATCCTTCTCCTTCTGCTGGCAGCATCAAGTAAAAGACTGAGTTACAGCGAGGCAGAGATGCTGAGTGAGGCTTCTGGCAGCCAGGAAGGCCCAGAGTAATTCAACATATCCTCTCCAACCTTCACCACAGCCGAAAAATTACGTCATCTACAAATATGCTAAACACCATGCTGAGACAACAGAGGTACTGGCAAGGTCATTGTGCCGCATAGCATCTGGACAGGCGCTCTGTTGCTCTGATATCAGCAGATCAGGGTCTTGAAAGGGCAATGTGGACAAGCATGTGTGCCACACTGTATGCGCTGCAGTGTATTTGTGGGCTCTAGTGATTAGATTGCACTCTTAGAACACATTCTCAGCCAAATTACCTGATGAAACTATAGATACAATAGTCACTTACTGGGTACGGCTTGCAGGTATTAGGTGTTACAGCCTGAATTCCCCAAAACTCGTAGATAACAAGGTTCTTCCAGCTGGGATTGTTCATCTCAAAGATGCTTTACTAGGTCAAGATCTGGGGCTAGAGAAGTATCTTTCATGTTCCTTGAACCATCTTTAAAGCTGTGTGCAATGAGGCTATAAAGAAATGCACCTGATCAGAAACTAAGTGAAAACTCTATATTATATACATATTATCATGCCATCACAGCCTGATTGTTGTTTACATTTGAGTCTGGAATCTACAAATGTGGGTATTTTTTTGGTTGAAATGTATTTTAAATGATTAATCAGTTATCAAAATTGCTGCAAATTCATTTTATGTCAATCGACTAATCAATTAACTGACTGATTGTTTCAGATCCAATAACCAAATCAAACCCAGTCACCTTTTCTGTCTGCAACAACATCTAAAGGCATTTAAAATCAGTAAAGAAAGGGTGCACAATTGTGTAAGCACAATGTGAAAATAGTTTCTTGTAAGTTGAGTGTTAGTGGCTTATCTGGAAGTTCGAAGGGGCATGTCTCCAAACATTTTACTTATTAGGTTCATCATGCCCTTGACAAAGAAAACAGACACACATGTCCAGTCAATTTAAGCCACAACCTTCTGATCTGCAAGACTTAAAGCATCAACAATGTCATTACAAATGGGCAATTGCATGTAGAGAGAGTACAATAAAGGCCCAGACATATAAATAAACAGATGCATCAACTGATGTGGCTCAACCGTGCACATCTACAAACACAAACTGGGTAAGAGGATAATCTGTTCGAGGAGCTGGATGCAGAGAGAACACAGGTGAAGCAAGAAGACGCCATTGCTCACCTCTGGAGTGTGTCCTGTGAACTGTTGCTGAACTGCCTTCTACTCAGCGCTCTCAGCAGATCAAAGGAACACCACTCTAGCCTTCAGTTTCACCTATGTGTGAGCATGGACACTGTGTGTGTGTGCATGTACATACAGTGTGTGCATAAAAAAAAAAACATGCATGTCAACATCCTCCTTCACCTTTAATTCCCACCTCTTTAACAGGCAAAAATGAATTGCAGCTTGGCCTCAGCGCACACATGGAGATGTTGACCACTTTTTTTTTTGCCACACAGTGACTTGTAAAGATCAAACAGTCTTGGGGATGATAAGGAACAGATTACAATTATTCTATCATTTAGTTCAAAGCATTGCAGTGTGGAATGAGCCTTAAGGAACCATACGCTTAGGTGGCAGTCTATGGAGGTGGCCGGCGTAGCATTCGAAAACAAGCGTTATCAGGGAGTGATCTCCCTTACCTCCCTGGTTTGAAAGGACGCTCATCCTCTTCATTTACTCGCATCTGTACACTTGGTTGCGTGCTTGAGTTAATATTAAAGTAGGTTTTGGAACCCGGCCTAAATACTTCCTGCTTTTTCAGATTATTCAACGTCAAACAAGGAATTTGGGAACACGGGTGGACATGAAAAGGAAATGCAGGCTAAAAGAATAACATCTTCAGCGTCCTTAAACTCTTTAAAAGTTCCCTTTGTGCCCAAGTCCAGAGAACAGCACAGGGCTCCTGGTTTCTTTTCAGAAGTCAATGAAAAGTCGCTGCTCTTTAATGTCCACAGGACAAAGCCAAAACTTCTTGTAAAAGATTTAATTTCCATCCTATTACCCAGGCTACAATTCTAAGCCTGACATTAAATGAGGCAATCATTTCGCCAGCAGTGACAGTGGCACTGGAGTGTCTTAAATGGATCCTTAAAAACTTCCTAAACATAAAATATGGTCCTTGCCATGGTGGCTGCTTTGCCCTGAAGCAGAAAGTTATGAGAGTAAGACAGTGGTAGAAAAAGGCTGTGTGGGTGGACTTTTGTGATTGTCTGTGCGTGCGTGCGTGCGTGTGTGCGTGCGTGTGTGTGTGTGTGTGTGTGTGTGCGTGTGTGCACATGCATGGCTGAATTTTCAATCCTAATTGATTCCAGTGTGGCATGCTCCATCACACCCAATAGGCCAGTCAACCCCTCCCCTCCCCTATAATGTGCCAACACGTCTCCCACAGACATACCGTTTAATCTCCTCTGAAGGGCTTCCTCCTGCAAATGGATGCAGTAAATCTGCTCATCCAGGTCCTCCAGGATCTGAAGGGGAGGGAGCAGAGGAGGAAGAGATGAAATGGGTTATAATTAGGCCCAAAGTGGGACTGGAGAGATGGCAGATGGGAAGATGAGTTGGTGATGTATTTGTAGTCCTCTGTCGCGATTGTAAATGGCCGACCAAGACAGACATCGTTTGGAGAGGAGGAGCAAAGCGGGTTCAAGTCTGAGCTGATCTGTTCAAGTTCAACCAGTCTTTTTTTTTTTTTTTTAAAGAAAAATTTAATTAAAACTATTCAATCAACTTTTTCTATTGGCCAAACCGTTTACAAACCACAACCATCTATATTTAAATATTTCATCCAAATGATTACTTACTGTTGGCTTCACTAGCAACTGGCCCATGACGGTGAACATCCTGGACAATCCCACAGGAGTGCACACTACACAGCGGACAGAAAACAGTGTGATCAGCTTGTGTGTTTACTCACTCAGCTATGATTCTGTTTGCTTCAGTGTGTGTGGGGTGAAGTTAAATGGCTTACTTAGCAAAAGCAGTCCCCCCATCAGAGATATACAAGAATAGAGGTACGGTAAGTAGAACTCCCAAAGATCTATTGAAAAAAAAACGGGAATTTAGTAAAATATACACATAAAAAGAACAGTTCAACATTTAAAGACTATTAAAGAAACAGTGCCAGCATTTTTTATATTTTGATTTTTTGAAGGGATCAAACAAACAAGATAGAGTTTGTTAATTTGTTAGCTTTAGATAAGCTGGTGAGCCAAGAAAATGTTTCCCTGCGTCTTTATGCCAAACTAAGCTAATCAATTTGCAGCTCAAGTTTTATAGGTAATGCACAGTCATGAGAGGGGTATAAAACTTCTCATCTAATGCTCTGCCAGAGTCAAAAAAAAAAAAAGTAATTTGCAAATTGTCAAATTATTCCTATGAAATACAATGAAGAGATTTACAGACACAAATGACACAGAATCCTTGAAAAAACGTACCGTAGAGGGACTCCATACTGGCTGCGTCATTGTCGATGAGTGCTGACGCCACCCACACGATGCCCAGGATGAGCAAAGCCAGTAGGAAGAGCATCACAAAGGTCTCAAGAATACGCGCCTTAATGCCCTGATAGTAAAAAAAAAGTGCACATAAAAGAGAGAAATGTATTTAGAGACAGCTGAAATCAATATCATAATAGACACAAAGACGTTTATAGTAACACAGTTTCATCGAAAAACTCATTAATCAAACTAATTGTTCATTGCACTGAGCTGGAAGGTGGTATTTCCTACATTTTATATCCAAACCACCAAACCAGATTCATTTTACGAGACGTCCCCCCTCCTCACTCCATCCTGCCTCGCTCATACTAAACAGCATCATTTCCATTCGCAGCACACAAACATGACATAAACGCTCCCACGGATTTCTGTGTAAAACAGCTCTTTTATACACACATATTGAAGTCTATAAAGTGGGTCTAACGGGGCTGGTGGTGGCAGAGGTGAAATTAAAAAGAGGAGGGGGCGCGGGGGGTGGGGGGTGCTGTAAGGAGCATGAAGCCTGGCTGGGTCAGCTACTGTCTGCGATCAAGAGCAGGCCTCCCATCTGGGACTGATTAGGAGCTCCCTTAGCACCACGGTCGCGTCCCGGGCTGGGCAGACAAGAGGGGTTTGGGGTAATTTGGGTTTTCCGGGTCACAAACTGCTGAGTGGTTAATAAAGTCCTCCTCTACCTGTTCACACAGTTTCCATTTCCCGCCCTGCTGGAGAGCCGAGCCGTCTAGCGCTGTAAGATAGATAGGCGCTCTCATACACATGTCAGGTAGGCTACCAGGCACGGGATAACAAGGGCTCTCTGCCTTTTGGAGTGCTGCTTAAATTGGGTACATATGAGCAATTTGTTACCAGCTAACATAATGACTGTGCGGTTGCTGTTCAGTATTTGCCAACAGGTACATGAAGGGGGTCTCTCTTTGAAAGTTGCCCCCGTTAATCATGAAGCCACTTTATAGAATGGAAATGGTTTTAATTCTGCACGCTAAATCAAACAAGGTTTTTAGGGTTTTTTTTTGTTTGTTTAGTTCCCCAACACAGTTGACTGTCATCCAAACGATCTGTCCTTTAGCGTTTGTATTACAATTTGGGTCACAGTTTAGCAGCTGTCTTCTAATTCACTCTTGAGCTCTCATTTCTTTTACTCTGACAAACCGCATTTCGTGGGTCAAAGACATATTCGGTCGATTTAATATTTCCCCATTGTCACCGCCCCCGTCTATACTTTGATATAGGGCCTTTATTTGTCCAGGATGTTCATCATCATGGGCCGATTATTCCATTCATTGTCAGGGGTTGAAAAATTACCCTGTAGCATCCTGTCGCTATACGTGCTGCTGCACATGCTGTACGTGCCTCTCGCCTCCTCTTATGGTGATATTCTGAAAAAGCCTCAGTGAGTGAGTGTAGAATTTTCTAGCACAACAGAGAGGAAAGTGGGCAGGGTCTGGAGTGCCCCAGTGTGGCCAAAGTGGACACTGCAGCCACTCGACAGGTAACGTTAAAGGGAGTAAATGGGCCCTAAAGAAGCTTTACTCAAATTGAAATAAACTTAAAATATCTAATATAGAATGAATAAAATATAACATTAATAAATCTGTTACAGTGATAACACATCTTAGGGGAACCTGTAGGTTTATGTGCCATTATTCCATTAACAACAATGAGGATCAATATTCTAAAAATAAAGCCTCAAATCTGACGTGGACATGAATTTTGCTGACTGCCTCATGCTCTTTTGTACACACTCCACATACTCCGAGCACACTGGACTGATGCAGCAATCAACCATCTCACAACACAACTCAACTGGGCAGTGGGGAAAACACTCAACACCGCTGAATAAAGAAAGAGGGAGATGGAGAGCGATAGAGAGAAATAAAGAGAGAGGACAACAGAGAGAGAGAGAGAATGGTGGAGGAGAGGAGTCAACGTCTGAGCGCATCCCGTTCCCCTGAGGTAAGAGAGGTGAGAGAGGAATGCTTTCAGGGACTTCAGCCACGTCCCACACGCGCTCTCTTAAGGATGCATCAGGACAAGCACAAGCCGCAGGCGGGACGTGCGCCTGCTCAAGCGCACCAGTCCACCTTAACAAGCTGCCCATGCCATGCTGAAGGTGTATTCCCTTTAGATAGGTCTCTCAATCATTTATAAGACTCAAATCATTACCCATTCAGATCATTTAGGGCAAAAGCAATGCTTGTCACCTCCCTTACTATCATCCCCGGTTCCTGCCTTGCTGGAAGAACAATCCACAGTGTCAGACATGATTTGACTGTACAAGAGAAAGAGGACACTGAACTGAGAGGCCTGATTGGTTTCATTGATCCATCCACAAGCCTGACATGGCACATTGAAAGTTCTGTCTATCCTTACCTATTCGTGCATGGGAAAACTGAGACCTTTGTTCCTCATCGTAACGTTAAGGAAGTGAAAATGTGTGCTTTGAAATAAATATGGTATAAAAATAGGAAAGTCCAACTAAGCCATCATCATTATCAAAGATAAAACTGTCAACTGGTGAAGGAAGGGAGGGGGGAAAAAAAAAAAGAAAAAGACCTGTGCCTTGGCGTTCAGAGCGCCTGCTGAAAGTTTCTATTCTTGCCATTCTAAATGTGTAACTACCTCTAAATATAGCAGCTTTGAAATATTCAGCATCCCCCGATCCTCACACTGACATCGAGTGAGGGGCTGGTTAACTGCAGCTATGTTGTACAAGCCTGGAGAGACTTCCAAGAAATGCATGTAGTGGGCCAGGGAGGAAAGTAACTGCTTCATATGAAAGACCAAACAAACATGCATGGATTCACATACGCCACACAAAGGCGGGCGGGCGGACGGATGGACAGACAGACAGACAGACAGACAGACAGACACACGAGCAGCCAAGTACATCAACCTCCAAATCCACCCAATTACACAAAGCCGCTGAGGGCTTGGAAACAGTTCACAAGCTTTTCGCCTAGCCTGTGCTGCAGAAAAACTAAAGCACAATCTGCCCCCGTCTTTGATGTAGTGCTTCGACTGGTGAATCCAGCAGAGAGTTCACCTCTGGAAGCCGAATGCAATGGTGGACAAGTGTGAGAAAGTGTGAGGGATGATTCTTGGGAAGGTGCAGGCCAGGGCTGTGTTGGATGTTGGAGATGAGGGGGGGGGGAAATCAGACAAAGGAAGAGAGTTAGGTGGTGCGGGAGCTTCCTAGTTGCTGCCATCAATCCTTAGCAGGTCAGCAGGCGGTGGCAGAGATCATCCCGCGGACCATCCTTCTGCTCACTGTCAGGGACGTGTGGAACAAGGGCCAAGAGTGTAATAAGTGAGGGAGGGGGCAGGGTCTTTTTTTTTTTTTTTTTTGCTCCCCAGCAAAAAGGACTGCCCTCTTTGCTAAAGACATGCCAGATGCCCAGGACCTTATTAGTGTATCCTTCAACCAGTCGGCCGCAGCGCAATGACCGTGTCAAAGACAGAAAGCAGAGGAGAGGGACACTCCCCTGTAAAGCTGCAGAATGAACTTCTAAAGACTCTTAATAAGACTTCTTAATAAAGCCCCAATGACACGAGAGCATGGGAAATGATCGGCATCACGTCGTATTGTTCAAACTCGGGTGGGGGGGGGGC
>NW_019525169.1:657653-695186 GCF_002814215.2 Seriola lalandi dorsalis | reverse complement strand
GGGGGGGGGCGAGTTGGCAAGAAAAAGAAAACATTGTCGTGAAAGTGGTACTTCAGTAATATTGCGATATGCATTAAAACTCTTTGAAAAAAGCCATTCTGTAGCCATGCCGGTTCCCAGTTTTATTTGCAATCCTACAGTGACGACAGCATGTTCTGATTAGAGAAATGTTAGCACCTAGTACACCTAGTAGCCTGTCAACACAATGCTCTGCCCTTCTTAAAGCGTTCGAGTAACTCAGTCCACACGCAGGACAGAAGACGTTTTGCTTTAAAAATCAGCAAAAACAACTAAAACTCTGGTACAGAATCAGTTAAGTTTCAGAACTTATTGCTTAGTTTACAAAAACTGAGTCACGAGAGGGGAAAAAATCCTGAGCAACTCGCTTGTTCTTTTTTAAATTCCCAGCTCGAACTAATATGTTGCCATGGTAACGAACATTGTAACAGGCAGCTTTAGGGAGACATTGTGACCTTAAAGGAAGGTATGTAAACACCACTTTATATTCTCCGGCTGGCCCTGCCCGAAAGAAGGCCTGGGAAAAATGTCTGCATGTGCAGGAGATTTGAAATAAATATCCAGGCCCCCATTGTGGAGCTCCAACAAAGAGGAGTATCTTAGTAACACCACGCGGGTTTGCTTGGCGAGACATTTTCTCTCTCTCTCTCTAACCCCCCCCCCTTCCCCTCCTCTCCCTCCACAATAAACACACTTCTCATCATCGGCGGGTTAGGGCTTAGGATGAGATTGATGAGGAGTTTCTTTAACTACCAGATGAAACCTGTTGGCCCTTTGCTAGGTCAGTCAGGGGGTCAGACTCGTTCCAACTCGTTTCAGGATCAAACACATTTCAATACTGTGGGTAAGACCAAAAGACTATTCACAGCAAAGCACACTTTCCACAATTTCGATGGTTTCTTCACATGAACTTATTGGAAATGTTGCATACTTTTCATCACACTAATTTACCAATGATTTAGCTAGACATAATAAACATCAGAGCATCAGTGTCAAGAAAGTAACTTAGACTACACTTGAAATAGACCAGGAAGTTGTCAGTCAAAAGTTTTTTACCTTGATCTAATTGTTTTTGAGTAAATATAGCTTCGAGATATCATTCCTGTCATGTGTAATTATTAAGCCGATTTAAGCGCCTTGATATAAATGGAAGTCTGAGCAAAGGTTTGTGTTTATGTCTTCACAGTGTTTGTCAGGACATGCTGATCATCTCAATAAGGACAGCACAGATGGCTCTCATCAATATAATGCCATCTACTGGTGGTGTGGAGACAACATAACAGATAAGTGACAAAAACGTTATAGTGGGACATATAAAGCCTCGAAAAGCGGACACATTTTTGTCCATCCCAGTGCTTCCAGAGCAGTGCAACAACAAGAAGCACTTCATTTAGAATACTGCTAATTATGCAATTATGCAAAGGCAGAAATGTGCCACAGCACAGAGGTTTCTTAAACATGATCACAACCTGAAAACCTAAACTGCACAAGGCAAGACCTTTAGTGGCCTGTGATGCAGCTCTTCTGCAAAGATTTCAGAACACAGCAGTAAAATGGGAGACATTTTACAGCAGCAAATAAAGCTAGATCATAACATCTGACATCAAGACCCTAAGTCACTCTGATTCATCCACAATTTGGACAATTTGTTAAACTATTAATCATTCAGGTGACAGATCCTCTGAAGAGCTGAACAGTTAACATTAGGGGGAAAAAGCCCCCCAAAAAAAACATCCACATTTCCATCTTTATCCTGGTGGCGTCTTTTAGTACATCGTCAAAAGTAAACACAGCCACATGAAAAGGCTGACTTACAACGTTAGAAGTGAAATTCATCATTCACTTCATTTCCGCAGTCAAAGGGACCTCGTAGTGCCATAACATTAGCCCAGGAGGTTATAATGCCACATAAAACCTTATGACATTGTGGTCTAATGCTGTTATTGGGGAAAGGGATAATATCACATTATAAAATCTCAGATCTGTGTTTTATATTCTCCTTGCTGTCGGCCGCATGATTGACTCTGCGGGCAGCTCGGGTTTTTTTTTTTAGTTTTTTTGTTTAGGTGCAACAGGAGTGTCACCTCCACCCCTTTCTTAGCACGCACACACACACATGCACGCACACACACACACAATATATACCTGGACGTGAAGCTCAACATTGAACAGTGCTTCCTCTAAGCAAATTTATGGAAGAGCAGTAGCAAGAAACAGTCTCACTAAAATGAAAAAGAACAAAAAGGAGAAACGTGAAAGAGGCCCTACACATCAGGGCCTGCCCTCTGTTGAAGAAATCCAACCGAAACAAATTAGTGGGGCTGAGGAAGAAAAGGACTGGCTATACACTACAGTACAGACTAATTTTTATGTGCTTTTGCCAGGAGGGACATAAACCAGAGAGGTTTCAAACTGTGACACAGGATAGAGGTGTATTAAAAGTAAATCTTTCCCCCTCCATTTTGCGAGGCTCTATTGTGCTGTCATGTTGCTGCGACTTTATGGACTTTTGGAACACGAGCCCCCAGCCTCTTTTTTTGGGGGGTAATCAATTAAACGAGGAAGTTCGCTGAGCCTTACAACTCGATTATTAGCCTGTCCTTTTGAAGTTTTATTTTAGGGGGCTGGGGAGGGGGTGACAAGGAATCAGGCTTTAAATCAGTGGGGCCGATGCAGCAGTGTTGAAGCGTTTGCAGCCTATGGCCTTATTGGAAGGGTTTGTCAGGATGTGGCGCTAGGCGAAGACCAGATTCAGACTTTCATGGTTAATGAGGTTTCTGCGGTGGCAGTTACGGTCAGTGGCTTGAGTCAGGGAGAGGACAAGGACTAGGCACCTGCTGCTGCTGCTGCTTCGCCTGTCGACAGGGAAGCTTTTGCATGAACAGCAAAGCATAGAAATATTTCAGCGGGAAAAAAAAAAAAAGAAACAGGGTTCTACGTTTTCCTTTTCATCGTTTTATATTTTTTCAGTCCTTAGTTTTTAAATTTTGCATCTCCAACTCAGTTTTAAAGCGTCTGATTCATTTTCAATTTCTAATGCTCGTTTGATGACAGCTGTTAACCTTGACTAACACACAAAGAAAATGAACCAAACTAAAAATGATACACATAAATACTAACGCTTCAGGCGATGTACCTTTTTCGATCCTGCGAATCCCTCAGACTCCAGGAAGAAATAAGCAAAGGGCATCAGGACGAAGAGGCAAAGGTTGGAGAACAGTGACACCAGGTTCCACAGACCTGCAGAGACCAAACATATTAGTGTGTGCGCATACAGTCGTATACACAAACCATATATTGTCAATCAATGGGCGGCTTTATTTTTCATTTGAAAATGTGACCTTTTTTTTTTAAGGCTCAGGTTCCACAAATACATTTTCCCAGACTCTGAGAGCTTTCCCTTGAATATTATTGTACAGTAGTTGTGAGGCGAGGTGCCAGCACAAGTGTCTCTCTGGCAATGTCATGGACTCCAATGCCCCCTGGTGGATGTTCAAACACCCAACAGCCTTAACAACATAGCTGACACTGACTGGAGGCTGACAGTGACACAAAAGAAATCACATGATCTGTGTTGCTACTGCAAATGAAAAAGATTGACTTTTAAAATAATGGTTTGTGGTTTTAATGAGGGAAACATAAAATGGTTTCTTCCCTCTCCCAGAAGCTGTGACTGGTGATTCATTATGTATCAGAGATGAAGTCAAATTATTTTTCTTATTTATTTGGTTTTATGCATCATTTGCCTTAATCACAACTTGCACTCATCCTACAAGATTCTACACGTTTTTGCATGATTAAGAAACCACATTATTTCATCACTACGCGTCATCATGCATTCATATGTGTGTGTGTGCTAAATGAAACAAATGAATATTTTTAGATGGAAATCTGGGGGAGCCTGTTTGAATGGGCCTGACGCAGCTGATAAAATTAATAATTAAGCTGCAGCCATAATCTATAGACTCATGCACTCATTTTTTTTCCACACAGAAAACTGATCAGGAATCATTGAGGGAATCGATTAAGAATCGGACTGATAAGCAGAATTGACAATGTCATTGGTATTGATGAATCTTATCAATTCCCATCTCCGTTTTATACAAATATAAACCAGAAGAGGAGATTTCCCTTGTATACAGCTGTAGGTTTGGGCAAAATGATGATATATACCATGGCACAATATAAATTTCCACCATCATAAAGCTTCTGTCTAAATTCAATAATCAATACACAGCCACTCTTTCCAAAGCCTGATTATGAGCAACAGTGACAACAACAGAGACACACCCAGATCCATTAATCTATTCTTTTAATCCAGTTTCAGTGGTATCTTTAAAGTAAAACCTAAAGCTTGAAGCAGTATTAATGCATCAATCCTTTTTTGAAGTAACTCTAATATTATATGTTTTATTACAGTATTACAACACAAACTGAAATTGGATTTAAAGAAATCATTACTGACTTCGGTGTTCAAACTCTTGATTCAGTTTAGTAGTTAAAAGACCCCCCAAAAAAATCATACTGTATTAGGAGCTGACATGTTAATTTCTAAATTAATAGGATGGAAAAACAACCTGAGAAGGGTTAGGGTTAGCTTTCCAAATGTTCCCTGAAATCTTTGGACACGAATTCCTATTTAATACATCAACACATCTATTGATTCTGACATTAATGTAAAGAGTTAATTATGATACCAATGAATGTCATTCCACATATGTTAGAGGACATTTACTTCCCTTGAAAAGCAAAAACACTATATTATAAGGAGCAAGAAAGGGAGAAAAAAATTAGTTCATCAAACTGAAAAGACACATGAACTGTGTGATCTACTGACCGTGGATGAGGGAGCCATTGAGCCACTGAATGTAATAGTTTTTGGGGAAGGAGAGGAGGATCTCATTACTAATGATTGAGAAAGGCAGTAGGAAGACGGCACCACCCGACACTGCCAGGGTGAAGGTGCACAAGTATAATCTGCAAATGGAATCAAACACACATACACAAAGAGACAAAGAGAGAGAGAGACACACACACACACACACACACACACACACACACACACACACACACACACACACACACACACACACACACACGTGTTAGGGCTAGTCGAGATCAAAACTAACACATGCAGAATCACAACAAGGTAATAACACCATTTTTCTCTTTCAAATCCGATTATATGTTACAAGCTTGGTTACTTGGTTACTGGAGGATTAATTTTGGATTATATATTATAAAAGAGTCACTGGGTTTACAGTGTGACAGGAATTAATAAGCAAAAGCAAGTGAGGAATTAACTTATTTAGTGACCACTTAAAGAGCACTGGATTTAACTGCCAGTCGGCTCATTGTCAGTCTGTTCTTTCAGTCATCTTTCCGCTCCTCACTTTATCCACCCGTGCCCGACTCCTGGAACAAAAGACTCTGACTGGCTGTGTTTCTGCAGGATGCAATTTGTGGGGTTTCCTAGGCAGTGGGTTTCCAGATTGGGCCCAAGGGAGTGACCATCTGCTCAGTCGTCCTCAGTGGGGCGGCACAAAGACACCACTTCCGCATATCACTAAAGAAACTCATTAATCTGAAATGCTTTCCATTATTTTGCAGCGCCCTAAGTACCATTTACCTCAGCTGGACTCAAAAGGCAGGACGCAATGTGGCTACAACAAGCATCCTTGACTGTGACTCTAGACTGAGATATATGTGATACTTGCCACCACTGTCCTAATTTAAGTAACACATTGAGAGAATTAGTGGTAGTCAGTGAGTTAATGCAACACTTTTACAATTTATGTAATTATTTTTTCGTAATAGGGCTGTAACTAATGACGACTCTTTTTTTAAATTAAAATCGATGACTTGTTTGGTCTATACAATATAAGAAAACTGCCTGTCACAATTTCCTAACATCCAACCAACAGTGAAAAACCAAAGTTCGTTATTTCACTACAATATTAAACACAGAAAAGCAGAAAGCCTCACTATTGATAAACTGGAACCAGATCACTTGAATAAAACAAACTTAGTTCACTAGTTTCTGCTTAGGACAAAAAGTAAAGTACTAGTTACTTTACTTTTTGGTCTGAAAAGCTAATAACTCAACAGTGTTTGTCAAACTTTCTAAATTACAATGTCCTATAAAAAAAAAAAAAAAGAATGCTCTGAAATCATCTTCACTCACGATATTCTGTTGACAACAGCATCTTCATCCTCATGGTCATCTGGAAAGGAAACCAAACCACTTCAGTCACAAGGTGGGGCACTGAGTGCGCTAATGATCCATATCAGATTCACATTTTTATACATCACTTCATACTTTAGAAAGAAATTTGAAGAAAACAACTGAATTTTTATTAGAAACATACTTATGTGTTTGTAGTAGACAAATTTTCCCACCCATATCAGCCAATATCAACAATCATTATTGTGAGAGTGGTGGTGCGAATGCAGAAGCAAAGCAGGTTAAGATTTGAGACATGCCTATCTTATCTTATATAAAAACAATGTAATGCTAATTTGACAGTTATATTAAGTGACTGAGTCCTTAAAGAATCTTTCATATTTTTCACAAAAAATTCTAAAAAAGAAAAATAAAAAAAAACGAACCAAAGCACCTAGGTCTTAGAAGAAGAGCAGCCTAGATTTCTGCTGTATAAAACTCCAGAAGGAATTTGTGGTGCAATGTGGTCTACTTTCAAAATGAGACGAGGGAAGCCCAGATGACCTGCACATACTATATTTGTCCTGGGAAAATGGGATACAGTTCACAGTGCCCACCTGGGCCTTCTTGTTTTTCTTTTCTGTTTCCTCCTTTATAACTTGGTTTAAAAGATCAGAAGCTGTGAAAGACATTTCAGAAGAAATCTCACAAAATGTCTCACTTCCCTTGAGTCTTGTATTTACGGAGGACAGGTTATGTCAGTTATGCTATTATTGCTGTAATGTAACAATTGTATTCTGTTTGCCACAGCCCTAAAAGGAATTTGGGGACTGTCACAGCTTTCACTGATACAGAGCTCACTGGCAGATTACTGTCCAATCGTGGGTGTGGTCTCTCACACATACTGTACACCTAAACGCCTTCTTGGCATTGATTTCCTTTCACTCTAAACACAATGAAGGGCTGTCTGTGCACAAACAAAGCATAAACAGAGGCTGTAGCTGTGAAAATGGTTAGACCATAGACACATTCTGCTGTGCAAGCAATTAAAGTGATGCTTTAAGATGTGTGACGCTCTCACTGAGGCACATGTGGATTCCTGTTGTCCCATGGAGTAGGAGATCATATTCTACAAGAACACTTACCACTCTTCCTCTTGTATCTGGTTATGATGCAGTAGGACACAATGTAGAGGACTGCAAACAGGAGGAAACAAATCTGAAAGGACAACATAAGAATCTTAGTACGGGATTTATTATGACTGAAGATGAATCAGCGCATCAGCAAGCAGTTATCAACAGTACACTACACCTGTTCTTCACTTCCTTTAATGCCCCATAGACTAGACTAGACTAGTGCCTTGAGAGGCTGTGCCTGTGGAATCATTTTACAAGTCCTATAAATTGTTTATTATAGCAAAGATATTTGTTACAGTATACATGTGAAATGTTGTCACATTATATGTCTGCAAGACTTCAGTTTCACCCACAATCACTTACACAAATTTATACTAGACAAACGTGATGTAATGGTTTCATGTGATAAACTAACTAGAACTAAAACCGTGGATCCGGGTCATGCGAGCACACCAATGCCTCAGCATTTTCCCATGACTAACAGTCTGAATGGTAGCAGGCAGATTCAAATTTTATTCATACATGGTATTTGAGTGTAAAAGCAGTATCTATAATGCATTTCCTACTAAATAAACGGCACAACAAGTATTTTCAAGCAATGTATATTGTCAACTATGGAAAGTAGATCACCGAAGCATTTGACTAGCCAGTCCAGAGTGCACGCACTTGCCAACCTGAGCATCCATTTCCTCCATGACCTAGTGTGGTGGAATAGAATACCTTGTCTCTTAGTATTTGTATATAGATGTTTGCTGTCCAAAAATAACTATGAGTGGTATAGATTAGTTATAATGTGCAAAACAGGGAATATTTCCTCTTATTTTTGACACAAATCAGTAACTAGCCAGCAGCAGTGCAGTTAAACATTATCCATTTATTTTTAGTGTAAATCAAATAAAGAAATGAATAAAAATAGCATCACTGTTTTCCAAAATCTGATGACACTAATTAGGCCATTGCTACAAGCGAAGTGTTCCAGAAATAATGATAAACTAATGCAGGGAATTTATTAGGTAACACCACGCTCAAAGCAAGCTGGACGGTCTTACAGAAAGATCACATTCCACATTCTCCCCTTCTACTGTGACAGTGACCGGGACGTAACTAATGTTAGAAGCTCCCACTTCAGCACTTTGCACCCTGTCAACATTGCACAACTCATCATGGCCAAGCTGGGATTATGAGATGACTCAGCCAGACACCGGGCACACCATGCACATTTCAGACAGAGAAACTAGCATTTAAAAAATTCCAATGCTCCCAAGTCAATCTGGGAGGTATATAATATTATATAACAGCTGTAGCAAAAACTGTTTTTCTTATCACTTCCAAATGAAAGAGATATTAATTTCCAAACTACAAACTCTGTGATGACATTGGTTCAAGCAAAGCCTTTATCCACAAAGGAAAAAACCCAGACTAACACACGAGCAGGTGCACAGAGCTGATAGACTAGCACAGACAAAAAGACACAACAAGTCTGGAGAAAGATAACAGCAAATTTGAAGCACACCAGTCAATGCCACTAGTCGAGATATTACCGTTTTCCATCAAAAAGTCTCAGTTATACACTACGCAACAGAAAAGGCGCATGTAATAACAAGTCAGACTTCTTGTAAGCAGTTTGAATGCATCCCCAACCAACTTAGCAACAGAATTTCACACCTTAATGATACATGAACTCAAGCTCAAGGTGACGGACACCTAATTACAGGGATCTCTTCAGGTCTAGTCACTTGAATATTCCTGCAAGCATGTATTGATCAGGGTGTCATGCACTGTAGTGCTCTCATTACCCACTTTCAGCAGTCATTTCAGCAGTGTAAACAAGAAAGGTGGGTTCCTTTTGCAGTTTAGGGGGAAAAAAGAGCTGGATAGACACCTAAATACTTGGTTGTAAAAATCCCCAGCTGAATTTATTAAAGGTTTATTAAGTGTGAGCATGAGCACTAAAAAAGACAGTGGGTGTGAGGACTAAAGTGATGTTGGAAGATCTGCATGTTTGAAGTACACGTTCGACTGTCTCCTAATTGCAATGTCAAGGACAATAAAAACGTTACAAATTGCTCAACACAGTATGTGTAAGGCTGATAATGGTGTTAAAGCCTTTTTTTGCAGGTGGCAGGGGAAAATGTAATTTCTGACGAGACCACGTGTAAATTGTCCAAACGCTAACCTGCATTAACATGATTACTCACAGTAACCTGATTTTCTGTGTCAACATAGGCATGGCATTCTTTGATAATTGTTTTACAGTATGGTCCTCTGTGAGAGACACAGTTTCCCACACTTAAGGTCTAACAAGAGTGCACCATCTTGCCACCGAGTCATGTTTACGTAGTTTAAACTTAAAGCAGGATAGCCTTGACTACAAAATAAGCAAGCTCCACAATAAAAAAAAAAAAATCAATCCACTGGTGCCAGTAGAAATCAATCCATAAGATGACTCACCATAGGTTAAATGACAGTGACATTAAAACATCATGCAGAAGGGATCTTATGTGAAGAATACTGATATGGGATACTGAGAGCCAGGTGAAGAAGAGAGACTTAGTATAAAATGGGAAAGCTAAATCTGAGATGTTTAGCTTGCCTGCAAGTGAGACATTTGATAGTTTCTATATTTCAAACGTGTCTGTCATGAATAATCAACGAGACCAGGTCCATACAAAGTTTCCCCTCTCTTGAGCTTTCTAGCTTAAGAAATTACGGCTAGACAACAAGACACTCTAAAAATCAATGTGGTTTATTGCAGAGGAATAATCAGTTAGTTAATTATGTTTACTGTGTCATGCTTTTACAGGTGGCCAGCCAACAAGGACTTATATGACACGAAAAGTATAGGTGCAGTGGGGAACCATTTGTCAGACAAGAGCATAACTTCTTGCATACACTATACTGTGCATACTACACAGAAAGAACTGGGTGTCCTGTCCCAAGACTGATAAGCAAAACTCAAGTGTTTAATAATCATCCAACCAGATGAAGTCTTCTAATTATGTTAATGGTATCACACCCAAACAGCAATGTGCACAAACATATCTTTGACTTTAAAATTGAAATCCTGCTTCACATGAGGTCCTAAAATGTAATTATTCTTCATGGGACGATGCGTTCATAAATTAGGTCTGTACCAGACTTCAATAGAGAATGTCTATTTAACCCAACGAAACCATTATCATTAAAAACCATGACTGAATTTAAGAATAATATAGAAGCATACAAAATAAATGTTTCATCTCTCCAATTCAGGGACACTACATCAGTGAGATCTGGGACATTTTGTTCATGTCCCAGTTAAAGATCTTCCTTGTGAACCGCAGGTATATTTATTACAAATCTGTTCGAATGTCCCTAAACAACACGTTAGTGAAGTCAAACTACTGTAACCAGTTAATGGTAGCTAGCGATAACGTTAGCTAACTTTAATGAGCACGTTCACTCGTTGTTTTTAATTTAAACAAGATCTGTCCAGTAACCCGATCGTAAATTAAATATCACATTTTTGGGTGCACCACAACATTAAGTACCAAGCTTAATAAATTCTGCCGAGTCAAACTGACAGCTGATGCTAACGCTAGCCACCGTTAACGTTACTGTGCAGTAGAGGACGTTGTTAGCCAGCTAGCCTTGACTAGCCCT
The DNA here is from genome assembly GCF_002814215.2 of Seriola lalandi dorsalis. NCBI lineage: Eukaryota > Metazoa > Chordata > Actinopteri > Carangiformes > Carangidae > Seriola > Seriola lalandi. The sequence continues at coordinate 684,227 of NW_019525169.1, read as the reverse complement.
GCGTTACTTACGATGTACTCTCGAACTTGGCTGTGGAAATTCTGCTCTCTGATGGTAACATCGTCTACTTCCATTCTTCATATTGCAAATACAAAAAAGCTACAGACTCACTACATGCTAGCTCGTACAACTGGCATCACCGACAACAACTCAGGCGTGATCCCGGCTCTGCAAAAAATGCTCTGACTGGTTAAAAGACAGTTTACATCGAAGGAAAACCGCTAAAAAAAACGCCCCAAAATAAACGACGTCATTACCATGCGTCAGCTCTCCGGCGTGCCCTGGAAGTAAATGGTCGCGTGTTTGTGGGTCAAGTCAACAATATTGTCCTCATGGATATACATGTGCAGGTATCTATCTACTCTCAATAGGCGACAACTTTCATCCGGTGCCTCTTTCCGTTGTTTCAAACCACAAATAACATTAGCCTGTCAAACTGACCAGCCGTGTGTTTTGAATAAGAAGGCTAGCAGGTTGATGCTAATGTTATCTAGCTTACGGTCGATATCCCGAGTTTAATTTGTAGAAATGAAGGGGAAATGGAAGCAAAAAAACAGCAAAAAGAAGAAGGGAAATGTAGTATTACAGAAATACATGGTGTCGGTGGATGAATTTGTTAAAAGCAAAAGTGGCACAGAAGAAGCAGAGCCTGACCATAGGTTGAGTTTTGTGAAAAAGAAAAGCAGAAAGGAGCTACGCAAAGAAAAGCGAAAAATGAAAAAAGCCAAAATGAAGAGTCACTATGAGGGTAACAGGACCCTCAGTTTACCTGCAGGTGAGGGTGAAAACTCGGGGATACCAGCTGAGAAACGGCCACAGGTGCAGAAGAAGAAGAAAACGGAGAAGGCAAAGAAAGAAGTCTCAAAAACACATTCAGACCTGCCTGCTAGTGACACCACAGAAAAATCAGTGAACTCTAAAGTGCCATCATCTGCCAAGAAAGGTAAGAAAATTAATAAGCTTCAGGAATCAAGAAAAATGGCACTCATGGAGGCAAATGAACAAGAGGACAGAGAAATAAAGAAGCTAGAGCGCTACCTGGGATTTAACAAAAGGAAAAACAAAAAAAGTCTCCCACAGTCCTTTGTGGCTGATGGACTTGATTACATCCTCGGCATGCTTGACTCTGGCTCATCAGCTGTAGGTGTGTATGATGATGATGACGACATGGACATGGCCAAAGAGAACTTTGAAAAGCTTGACGAGACTGAGTCGCAGTTGTCAGAGGAGGATGAGGAACCTGGAGATAAATCGTTAAGTGAAGGCAGCGATGAAGATATGGCTTCATTTGATGATGAAAATGAGGACGAGGATGAAGATGAGGATGATGATGAAATGGTTGATGAGGAGGAGGAAAAGGAGGATGACCAAGAGGAGATGGATGAGAGTGATGGAAATGAAGGGGAAACGGATGAAGAAGAAGACACTCCTGAAACAAAGACATCAGAATCCAAGTCAGAAACTGTAAGTTCACAAACTTCAAACATGTTTCATTTCTGTCCTGGCAGAGACATCTTGTACACCATATAATGGATCTAACCTTAGTTTACATCTTCCATCGTCTAGGTCTCCTCTACAGCTGGGAAGTATGTGCCGCCTCACTTGCGTAACATTGGAGATGACAAACGCAAAGCTGAGCTTCAAAAACTGAAGAGGAATGTGAAAGGCCTGGTGAACAGGTAACAGTGTTATCACAACGCTACATTTTAAACCATTTCCAGCGATATTAGATCTTCCATGGGATGCTAGAAACAGTTGCTGATTAACTTACCCTTAACCCTTAACTCTTCCTGTAAAGACTTTATTTATTTATTTATTTATTTGTGGTTATGCATCATGGATTTGAGACATACACTTCTGGGCCCCACTGTATATGAAAATACCACCCTGCTGGCTTCTTTCTTCCTTTATTTGGTCTAATAAAGCTCACAGATTAAGGAGAAAATTATTGCATCACCCACAAGGTTAATGTGAGGTCTTAACCTCCCAAATTTGGAATTTTATCACAATGTAGCTAAAATGCTCTACATTGATCATATGACTAACAATATGGATTTGAAAATCATCAGCCTAATGATTTACTCTGAGCTCTTTTCTCCAAGAAAAAAAATTCAGTTAACAGTACATTAAATGTTTGGAAAAAAATAAAAACATACTAGACCAAGAAATATATATCCCCAAACATATATAAATTTGAAATAACCCATCAATAAATGTGGATGAACTCTGGAAATCAGAAATGATCTGATACTATAAAGCATATTTCAATACTTTTATTAGGGTTAGTTACTAAAGAATACATATAAACTAAGTGACAGATCCAATCCAAAGCTCATAGATATTCAGTTTACAGTGATATGAAACAGAAACAAAGCAAGTCCTTACATTTGAGAACCTGGAACCTACAAATGTTTGACAATTTTTTGCTTGATAAAAATCTTGAAAGATTATTTGATTGTTGAAATAGTTGGCAATGAATATTCTGTTAATCAAGTAATGGACTATTATTCGGCACTGTGGAGATGCAACCAAAATTTTGAGGAGACTGTCCTGCAACTAATAAGAAGGCACAAACATCTTTCCATAGAGTTGGGAAGAGAACTTACTTCAAATATTAATAGATGTGGATGGAAATGGACTCTTGTTGGTCAGTGTTGTATTCAGAATAACCGCTGACCACAGATCCAGATCTCAGATCTGTTCTGTTTGAATTACCAGTGAAGTTCTTTTAAAAGGAATAATTCCCGCATAATTCACCAACTTCTTCAGGCTGAGTGAGCCCAACATGGCGTCCATTAGTGGTCAGCTGGAGGAGCTGTACATGAGTTGCAGCAGGAAGGACATGAATGACACCCTGACCGAGGTGCTACTAGCGGCCTGCGTCACCCCGTCCCTGATGCCCGACAGACTGCTGATGGAGCACGTCCTGCTGGTCAGCGTCCTCCATCACGCCGTCGGGTTGGAGGTAAAGACGGCCTCTTCAGTACTTGCTTTTGAGTTTATAAGCAAAAAACCCAGCAACACTCATATTCATTACATGTCATCATCAAGATCTTAACATTCCTATATCGAACAGTACAATGAGTGTGAAATGTCTTTATCTCATTATTTTTCCAGGTGGGGGCCAATTTTCTTGAGACAGTTGTGCGAAAGTTTGACGACTTGTACAAGAACCCAAGTGAAAGCAAAGAGTGCGACAACCTGGTGGCCATTGTTGCTCACCTCTATAACTTTCAGGTGGTGCACTCCCTCCTCATCTTCGACATCCTGAAACTTTTAGTGGGAGCGTTTACAGAAAAAGACATTGAATTAATTCTGTTTGTGCTGAGAAATGTCGGCTTCGCCCTGAGGAAGGACGATGCTCTGGCTTTGAAGGAGCTCATCTCTGAAGCCCAACGCAAGGCCAGCGATTTGGGGGCGAAGTTTCACGATCAAACCAGGGTAAGGAATGAGTAACTCAAGTAAAGACGATCACCTTTTACTTTTAATTATCTTTCATTTTTGCAGACATGTTAAATAACAAAAATTTATTGACTATAGCGTTGTAGTGTTGTCTTACCTTATATTAAATCATGTGTTAACTTGTCCTCAGGTGCGTTTCATGTTGGAAACCATGCTGGCTTTGAAGAACAATGATATGCGGAAGATCCCAGGCTATGATCCAGAGCCTGGGGAGAGACTGAGGAAGTTGCAGAGGACTCTGGTGAGTGATTTTCACAACATGACCTTATTTGGATACATTAGTGGAAATATATTTAGATTTCAAATGTATACCTCACAGGGACTAAGTTTATTTTTCATGCTATTATTATTTCTATATATAATAGCTTCCGCCTGTACCACCAGGTGGCTCCATAGTACCACCTTTACTGAATCAGAGTCCAGAGTGTTGCTAATGCCTTCAGCCTGACCATGCCTCAGGATTGCAGGTGTCCTCCTCACATTTTTTTTTAAAACTGATGTTTTTCTACTAAGTGCACTTGAGACTGATTGCTGGTGAATGTGTGTAACTCAGATCCAGCACAGTGCATCAGGCAGTGACGTGAAACTGAGGGTCTCTCTGGACAATCTCCTGGCCGCAGAGCAAGTCGGCCGCTGGTGGATCGTCGGCTCCTCGTGGAGTGGAGCGCCCATGATAAGCGAACCAGGGAACACAACCACAAAACAGAACGCTGCTGAAGGAAAGGTAGAGTACTAGAACTGCAGAACATGCCAGGGTTGTAGCAGTGTGCAGCATTTATTTAAATCATTCGATTTCACATTTTATTCATTTCTTATCTGCAAAACAAAATTATTTTCCACACGTGAAATTGATTTAAAATTGGAAACTATTTAAAATAAAATATTTACTCACTTAACATCAAATAATCATTATTACCCACAAATGAATTACGTTTTTCATTGTCAGTACAATCAGTAGGCTAAAGTATATCTTCGTGCTTTAGATTGGTCAGTATTAAGACCCGGTATGAAAACCTCAATACTTTTTATGGTGCCAGCCAAGATGTGTCAGTAGCAGAGTTTCCTTGGTCAGCTTAATAATCTTGTTTACTTACTCCTTGTTCAGACAATTCCTCATTTACATCAAAAATTCGCTATGTTTAGAATATTTTATTTATACTTTTATTAAACTCTTGTACTTGTTTTGACACACTGAGAGGTGTGTCTTGTCTTGTATTAAATTCAACTTGAATTAAATGTTATAGAAAAACATTTTCCTATTTTTCAAAGCAAGGTATCCAAAAAAGTATTGTTTTAGAATCAGTAACAAAAACTCACACATTATGGAACTGTGTGTTCGGCCTTAGCAAAATGTCTCACTTCACTGCTGTCACTGTTTTACTTGTCTCAGTTTAGTGCCAAAGTCTTAGAGCTGGCCAGGAAACAGCGGATGAACACTGAAGTAAGAACAAACATCTTCTGTGTTGTTATGACCAGTGAAGATTACCTGGATGCGTTTGAGAAACTGCTGAGGTTTGTTGTAGCTCATGCATTTGTCTCTATGTTATGCTGGTTTTAGCGAAAAATAGAAAGAAAGAAATGTATTGTAGCAACTTTTTCATTTTCACCTGACACAGCTGAAAGGTTGGTGTTTGAAAGCCTTTCGTTTGTTCTGTGTGAAGGATGGGACTGAAGGATAAGCAGGAGAGAGAGATCGTGCATGTTCTGATGGACTGCTGTCTGCAGGAGAAAACCTTTAATGCCTTCTACGCTGTACTGGGAGAGAAATTCTGCTCCCACGACCGCCGCTTCCAGGTACTCCAGCTAAACCTTAAGAAAATGGAGTAGGACGCTAAAGTACTCTCACTTCATTCACATACAAGCTTGTGAATCAACAGAACCTGCTGTAAATCTCCTGTTCTTTACATTATGAAATAAACGTACCCCCATTACACAACAGCTTAATGAACTACGACCACAAACACAATCAGATTAGTTCATGCAATGAACAGTTTCCCTCGACAAGTATTGAGATAAGTAAACACATTATATTGTTACGTTCAAAGCAGTAAAGAAAATAAATATAAAATAGTACATATGCTTATATATTCTTTTTAAAACATTTCAGTCTGCATTATTGGATGTCTCTGAAGGCAACAATTAAATCATAATTGAAAAACATTTCAATCACATCTGTTTATATTAAAGACATACACACATATTAATTTCACTTATAAATGTTTCTTTAGTTATTAAATCTAATGAAAGGTTACGAGTTATGAAGCTTATTTGCTTTTTCTTTGTAGATCTCATTATTTTAAATCCATTTTTTTTTTTTTTTTATTTGCTACATAAATGTAAATGTTGACTGCTCCTTTTTAAAAGTCATAGTTCACTCTGTATTTGCTCTCTAATCTAATGCAGATCATGAACAGAAGTTGTGGATTTGTGTTTTAAAGTTAGATGAGTGACACTTGCACACAATAAGATTGAATCACCCGGTAGGTGTGTGTGTGTGTGTGTGTGTGTGTGTGTGTGTGTGTGTGTGTGACCACCCAGTCTCTTAAACTGTGTGTGACCTGCCTGTGGCCTGCAGTTCACCTCTGCAGTGTGGGAGTCTCTCACACCTCTCACCTCTAATATTATTTGACTCGAACTGTGATGGCAAACAATGGGGGCGAGACCACACTTCCTACTTTGCTGCCATGTAGACCACGGGTCCATATCAGAAACTGATGACCATTGTCCTCATCAAAGAGCTTAAAAAAAGGGGCTGGTGGGAATGTTTGCTTTTCACATGTAAACTGGATCAGGATGAGAAGATCACCAGTGCAGGGGAGAAGGTCCCTGATGTCTATTACTGTTTTTGGGAATGATCTGTGTGCTCAGAGTCATTCCGTGCAATCATACAGTCTTTTAATTTGATGTCCTGTTTTTTTCCTAGATGACTTTCCAGTTCAGCCTATGGGACAAGTTCAGGGAGCTGTCCAACCTTCCCAGCAGCACCTTTAACAATCTGGTTCAGCTGGTCACCCGCTTCCTTCAGGGAAAGTGCCTCCCACTCTCCATCCTTAAAGTAAGAGACGTGTAGGCTTAAGCTTTCACGCTATTATAGTCATATATTTGATGTTATTAAGTGAATTAAATCTTTAATCATATTAATTATAGTCACATATGTGTTTTTCTATGTAGGTAATAGAGTTTGGGGAACTAGATAAGCCCACAGTGCGGTTCTTGCGTCAGGTGTTGACTAAACTACTAAAAGAAACCGAGCCGGAGGACCTAGCCGACATATTTGGAAGGTAAGTTTCATTGTGAATTCACTTAGTTCTTAGAGGTTTGGAGATTTAAACATGTACATTAATGCAAAATAAGACAGAAAAACATAATTAAGAGTCTACTCAACAACCATGCAAGCAGCTCTGTGAGGCTCTACGTAGAATGTGTGGAGACCTTAACAAAAACCCACAAACACCAGAGAAGAGCTCAGGGGATGAACAAAGGCATTTGGATTCATCATCTGGGGACTGTGAATGTTTGTAAGAAATTTCATGGCACTCCATCCAATAGTTGATATATTTCAGTGAAAATGATGGAGACTAAAATTGCCTCCCACAGAGCCACAGTGCTAGCAAAGCTAAAGAGTCTATTTTAACTGTTCAGCAATGTTAACCTCTACCAGCCCACATCTTGTAAAACCTCACCTCTTTACCGCTTGGAACTACGTGAACGTCTGAAAATCAATGTCCCTCATTGTTTTCCCGTCCGCCAGGATTTCAGGAATTCCCAAGCTAGGAATGCTGCGGGAGGGCTTGAAGCTTTTCATCAGCCACTTCTTGCTGAAGAATGCCCAGTCACAGGGACCAGCTGAGCAAGCAGCGACGCTGTCAGAGCGCGCCCAGGTCGCCACCGAAGCCATGGAGGCCAAAGAGGCCAAGCTCAAACTGTAAAACAACAGACGTGCTTTCAAACAGAAATGTGCAACAGAAGAAGGCAAGTTGGAGTGAAATACCTCTTAATACAAAGAACAGAAACCTTCCGTTTACTTTAAAGAAGAAGAAAAAAAAATGGATATTAAATCAATGTTTTTCATTTAGGGAATCCTTGTACATAATTTTTCTGTGAAGGTTTTTTAATATGGAGGGTCACAAAGACGCTTTCAAACAGATTTAATATTGTGCTTTAAATTACTGCAGATTTAGCTTATGTTTAATGGTAATTTGATAGCAATGCATTAGATATTTTAACTCCAAGATACATTGTCCATAATGGTGCTTCTATATTTGTTAAAGAAACGGGGATGAAATATCAGAAAGTAATTTACCATTCCAGATTTATTCTACATGCACGCGCTGGAGCATAAACAGTCTCAATAAATCAGACATTTTGCCCAAAGCTTTGACTTATTTCTCTTAAAACTGCTCTAATTTCTCTTTTTAGGCTTTAATGTTTTTAGTCTTTTTCTTTCTGAGACTGCCCTCGTGGAGGCAGTGTACAGCAAGAGTTAATATCACAAGGTTCACACACCTGGATTCATTCTTCCTGGCTTTACTGAATCTATTTACACTGTTACACAAAATAAAGCACATTATAATACCCTCTTTTTCAGCCTTAAACACAACTGATTAGTGAATATTTTGCATCTTTTCATCGTTTCCCGTTGATATTTCCACTCGGCTGCTGTGAGTGTGACATAAACAAGAGCAGTGAGAATAGAGGGACTTGTGATGTCGTTCATTCACTGTTTACACGCCCTGATGAAATGACCCGGGGCCTTTAGTCTAGCCTTTTCTGTTTGCTCGCTGACACCAGTATCTCCCTGCGTGGTTAGCATAGCAGAGTCGTTCTGTTACATTTGATACTTGCTCCCATTAATTAGCTCCATTGGTGCGGCCTGTATAAATCCAAGGCTGGAGCATGGGCTGAGGTCAGGAATGGGCCACCAAGGTCACCCAGAGGAAATGTCCTCCACTCGCGTACACAAACCACAAAGTAAGCTCATGTCGAAGGGAGTACAGAGGTGTTTTAATAATGGGTATCATTCAGTGTTTTGACGACAAAGAGCACAACACAACAACACAAGGACACACATGCGCTGGTGGTGTTTTCAGTGAGAACTGGAGAATACTGGGAGAAATTGTCAGTCAGAAAATGAAGATAGTGGGATCAGTAGGCTCACTGTGCAGTCCATACACTGGCCATTGTCTGCAGCCGTGAGCCAGAGAGTTGCCATCAGCTTTACCTGGTGCACTCTGGTTGGGCTTGACCCTCAGCTGAACTTTGATTTTAGTCTGCTAAAGCTAAAAGCAAACAGCAGAAGATAACCAGCAGATCCCTCAGTAATCCTTTCACAAATGGCCCATAATCAGTCAACCCCTGCTATAGTTTAACGCTGATGACGGCAGGAACAATGATAACGAGTGAGACCATTCTGTGGCCGTGTTTTCTGGAAAGTAACTGATGCACAGGTGAGTTATTAAATTGTCCCAGTAGCTCAGTCACATTGGTAGACATAAGATTACAAAATAAAGGACTAGGCTGGAAAAAAAAATCGTATTGTATGTCAATATAGCAGCGGATAAGGTGCACCAAATAAATAAATGCTTTGTGTTGTAGGAAAGTGATGTGGATGGGATGTTTGGTTTGCATTTGAGCATGCTTGTAAAATGCAGAGCCCAGCCCAAAATCATGAGAACAACTTATAGATGTTTTATGTTAATAGTTTGTCATTATTAGTTATTTGCACTTATAATCAGAGGGAGGACATATGTATCTCATGGTCAGCTCAGGACTATCTTTCATCTTGTGTCCAATTTTACTGGTTGCCCAACAACAAATACCCTTCAAAATAAAATGTGACAGTCTATGTTCATATTTTGACAAGGGTGGCTTAGGCCCTAATTTGGTATAGTAACATTTGAATCGCTCTGTATAACAAAAAAACAAAAAAAATTAAAGATATTTGGAGTTGTAAATGAGTTTGAAATGTCTCCAGCCCTGAAAATAGTGCCCGCAGCTGTCGCTTAACAGGCCGTTTAAAAGGTTTATTAATACGAGCCCATTGCTAGTGTGGTGTGAAATGTTTCCTGCGTCTGCCTGCCTACTTGCTGTTTGCTCTCGCTGCACGTTTGCACAGATCCGACAGCGCTATTAACAGTAATTCCCATGACCCCACCTGTCAGAGCAAGGGGAAAAACACAAGCCTGTATTCGCGTCCAGGCTGAAAATCTGCGAGTAGCTACGTCGTAAATCAAGGGACTAGATTTCAAGAAAAAAAAAAAAAAAAAAAAAGATTTGCGCCATAATACCAACTGAGTTTTATATAAAAACATTTTTATTTCACATTGTTTGCACCAAGAGAGACGCTAAACGATAATTTAGCATGCACTGGTATGACCATTTTATAAATACAGTATAGAAAAATAAACATACATATTTTTTTTTCCAGCGTGATATGACAGACTACGGAAGTATAACACCACAAAGAACAAAATAAGACAAGTGACAGCGGATTATTGACTGTGTGTGCTGGATATTATTGAAAGACTATTGCTGAGAAAACTAACCATCATCGCAGGGAGAGATTGCAAAGTCCTGAGCCAGTTTACAGCGTTTTGCATATAAACCATGCAATGTCACAGTGGATGCTATAGCCGAGTGCTGAAGGGTGTTCCTACAGTGTGTGTATCATTAAACTTAAATATCCTGTTTTTATTGCGTGTTTAGTAGACTATGACATGAGGGTCATTTATTCTTGACCTAAATTTTATTCTTTTCATAACAAAAAAAAAAAAAGCTCATTTATTCCATGTAGGTGATTAGAGGTTGGATTACATGCAACTGCATTTTATAGCGAAATTCCCCCACAGTCATTATAAATGGAGATCATCCGCTTCAAGGCTGCGGACTTATGTCACTGGTGTGATTCCTCTCGTCGTCTGAGGAGCAGTCTGACGAGTTGTACAGGAAATTATCGCCTTCATCGTCGTCACTGTCCCTGAAGTCTCTTATTCTGCCATTTTTTGAGTCTGTCTTGCTGTGATAATCCGACTGTTCGAGTCCGTCAGATTTCTCCTGGCCGCTCTTGTTGCCTTTTTGCTTCTCGGCCTCCTGGGCGGCCTGCTCTTTGGCCTTCTTACTTCTCTTCCACTTCATCCGTCTGTTCTGGAACCAGATTTTGACCTGGACAAATGTAAGAAATAAAATAAAATAAAAAAAACATTTAGTTGAGTGGATTTAAGCATCTATGGGCTGTCAAAGAGGAGAGTGCGCCCTATGACACAGTGGCTACTGTGACAGCAGCATCCCCGGTTCTTCTCAGGCGGGGGGACTTTGTTACACTACATTTTAAATCTGTCTCCTTTCGTGACTTATCCCCTCTGTATTTTCAGATATAGGCATAAAATGCCCCCAAAATACAAAAAATAACATAAAAAGAAGAAAGACAACTGTGCGTAACTGTGCGTAAAGACTGCGTAAAGGTCACCGGTCCACCTGACATTGACCTCTTGGGTGTTTCAATTGTCCTTCACTGAAAACATGTCTAAAATGTTCTAGTCCTGAGCTTTTCAAAAAATTCCTTGAATTAAGTAAAAGCATGGCACAGATGGAAAGACTGAACTGCCATTTTCCATTGCAATTTAGATACCAGTCATGTGATGGAAATTTTCAGAAACAAGTGAGATGAAAAATTAGATTTCACAATAATTTCTCATTTATTTTTATATACATTTTTAATATTTAAAAAAAACAAGTAAATATATATACATATACAATATACACGCTGGGCATTTTTCTTACTAAATGTAACTTTAAGAGCAAAATCGGTTTAGTATAAACACTGTGGGTGCAGATATCATTTACCTGTGTTTCTGTCAGCATGAGGGACGTGGCCACTTCAAAGCGCTTCGGTCGTGACAGATACTTATTCAGTTTGAACTGATGCTCCAGCTCCAGCAGCTGCTGACTTGTGAATGCAGTTCTGGGTCTTCTGCACTTGCCAAGCAAGTTGGACTGCGCCTGAGCTGCAAGAAGAAAACAACATCAATCTCATGCACGTCAAAGGGTTTTACTGCAATTCCTGACAAGCAATAACATCCACAGTCAGCAGCCAGTTTGTGACAATAATCGCTAATAAAGATAATGACGATATTATATTCAGAAACGTTTATGTTGCAAGGGAAACTGAAGGACTCTTCAAAATCAGAGCACTAATGCCAGCTCTCTGCTATTATAATAATCTAATAATCTAATTCCCCACATCTCTGAGCTCCCTGTTTAAGCAACAAGGTCGTCCACATATGAATATGTCCATAGAGAAGCTATTTGCCACTCCATTTTGAACAAATCTGTTAAAACGAGCAGAAACAAAAAGGCAGTATCTGGTGAGCAAACAGCATGTCGACTGTGGGTTTCACACTCCTCTGCTACTTTCCCACTGTCCATTATCTGTCAATTTTAGTTCCTCTCAGAAAAAACATCAATCCGTGACAGGCTTTTTCATTCAAACCATCTTAATATCTGAGAGAAATGGTGCACCAGAAATCTCCAAAACTCACTTTATTTTTTAAAGATAATATGCGAGTCTGAGGTAAAGCAGCATCATTTAGGCCTGAATCATTTTCAGGGGCATATTTATTAGCATAATCACGATACTTATAGACTAGACTAGACTTTTTTTGGTTACCATCAAATATTTTAGATCATCCTGGGTCTACATACATAATAGATTGGCTGTATAGTAGGCTAGTATATTTAGATTGATTTAGATGAAAGAAAATAAGGACAGAAAATTGCCAGAATATTCTGTAGCCTAATAAAAGAGCTACTCACAATTAAAGTCAGACATTTTTGGCAGCATCATCCCGGCTGTGGAGACCCGGAGCCAGTGGTCCAGCTGGAAGGTGCTGGCTGTCAGTTTGATTGGATCACTGGCGTGGTGGTGATGGGAGCCGTGTGGATAGGAGTAGGACAGGGCAGGGTGTTGGCCTGCGAGGGCAGCAGCGGAGTAGGTATACATGGGATGACCGTAGAGAGCCTGTGCGGGGATCCCTGCGGTGCTCTGCGGATGTAATCCAACCATGCTGTGCGGACTGTTGAGGAAACCCGGTTTAGGAATCAAGCCGCAGGTGGAAATCCTCGGCGGAGACGGCGTCTCTGCGCGTAAAGACTCGGCGCTGGTGGTCAACTCCGGGGCTGCCACACTTCCAGACGACGGGATGGAGGAGGAGGAAGAGGAGGAGGACAGGGAAGTCACAAGCGCAAGCGGGGAGGTCTGCACCTTGGGTGTATCGACTGCTAAAAGCGCATCAATGCGAAAGTTTTTGGATTTCTCCATTGGGCCCCCGGTGCACGTCCTTTTCGCCTGTTCTGCTGTTAAACGAAGGAGAAGTCAGTGCCGTTTTCCCACCTCTCAAAAGTTATGATGTGGTCCGGAGTGTGAGAGAGGAGCTCCGTGTCACACTTAATCCCTGTCAGATGGAGGCGATTGGTGCAGCAGTCTGGCAGGGGGCTGTCCCAAGCTTTGTGTCGGACCCAACAACGCCTCTCTGCTCTAATCACTGTAAAGCACGGTGCTGGCTGCGTTACTGCTTTCATAAAATATCACTATTGTAGGAAAATGACACAAAAGTTAGCAAAAAAACTTCAGCTCTTTCATCTGCTATAACTGGATGTTATTTTTTCGCTGTATACACTAACATGCAGTTCATTGACAGAGGGTTTGTCGAGTAAAAGTTTCCAAACTGACCAATCAAAAAGGAGGAATTGATTCGTTTTTACAGGAGTAAGTGTGCTGCACATTTCTGGAGACTGCCTTACTGTAGGCTATATACACATATCACCAACTTGACCAAGGTCACTGGAGCAGGTGTAGTAGCCTAGCATTTTCATGAACACAAACACTCCACATTATTAATCATATAAAATTATGTCTCGTTAAATTTATCTTTAAAATATTTATTTTTCTAAATGAAAATACAATTAATTTTACGCCACTTTTTTTTCCCACCACACAGAAGCGATCTATCTTGTTTGTGTTTCTGGGTGCCTCATGGTTCATCTGAGGATAGGACATGGTTTTAGCAATATTTTCTCAAACTTTAAAAATTTCAAAACATTCACACAGATGTGTAAAATATTAAAGGACAACGCTGGACACGGTGGATATGAGCATTTGTTCCAAGTGCAAAACAGAAGTTTCAGTGCCAGCATGTAAGGTGGTGGGTAAAGGTTATTGTCTAGATGCCATCTTCACTTATTGAATTTAGATTGCGAATTGAATAAATATATGTGAGCTGTTAAAAAAAAAAAAAAAAAAAAGAAAGTCACCGTGTGTAAAAATTATCTTCTTGAGCGGTGGCACCCTGAGAGGCCAACAGGGAAATTTAAGTAAAAGCCTTCCTTCTGGTGACAGGCGCGCACAGCTGACATGTTATAATGGAGCTGTATATAACCAAATGAATGGGGTTACACCCTCACTGCTTCTAACATGATGTTGTCAGCAAACCAGCTTTTGTTTCTGAGACTTTTTCTCATGAATTTTTGTACAATGAAGATAGATTTTTTTCCCTTTAAACAGCCTGAGGTTTTTCCTCATGTAATAGTGAAAATATTGTTGGTGTTATTCTAATTAAATCAGAATTCTCACCACGGGTTTTTCACTGTCAAAATAAGTTAGATTGAGACACAATCTGTGAGCAACGAGCAGCAAAAAAAAAAAAAAATGTAATTGAAACCCTTGAAGTGTGATGAGGAGAGAGATGTAATAGGCCCGCGGCTCCTGGTGACTTCGGTCTAATAAGCCACTTAAAGTTAATGGAAGAGGAGGTCAAAATGAGAATTATTGACACCCCGTTGCCCTTAACCTGTCTACCAATAAAGCTGATTAGTTTTTGTCAATTCATCAGCCAACCGCGCTCCTGGGACGTTTATTTGCTCGGGGGAAATCAACAAGTCACCGGGTAGTTTTCAAGTAAAGGATCGCCATTTAATTGTGAACCTTGATGATCATGACCAATTACAGAATGATAACGGGGAGATTGATGTGGGTGGGATGTGGACCTGCATGGGAAAAAAAATAGAAAGACAAAGAGAGGGAGACAGAGGGAGTTAATTCACTTAATGTGCTTCAGCCGCCAAATATCCAAACTTATTTTTGTGGGGAAATGGTCCAATGATGCATGATGGGATGTCCAGTCTTTTAATCCTGAAATGACCATTTTCTTTTACACAAATGTAGGCTACTTCTGATTATTGTTTAACCTTTGCTCTGTATTGTAATAATATATAATATCCAGTTTAGACACACTTGAGAGCCCATGAAAAGGAGTGTGGCAGCTGTTTTAAAATTATTATGATAGCCTATGGGAAGGGCTAAATAAACATCCTCACCTCTGGACATTGAACAGAACAGAGTCGCCAAAACGGAAGTCTTATTTTGTAGTTTTCTCATCAATTAAACGCCTTTTATCAGCCATCTGCATGATCATTATTATTATTATAATAGCAGCCGGACTCTTGATCGCCACACGCCCGAGCTGCGGCTTGTCTCGTGGACCTCAGGTTTAATTTCATTAAGGGGCCCGCATGAATATTTCTATTAAAGCAGCGGTGAAATATGGAGCCATTTAGTATTGGCCCTTCACCGATCACCCAGATTTATCGCTCCTTTTCATCACATCTAGGGGAGAGAAAATTAATAAGGCGCCCAAGATGGAACCGGACCCTAAAACCCTGGTCTTTCCTGAAAGCTGTTAATTTGCTCCGTAATTACTTTCACAATTAACTAAAATACAAATCAAAGTGACAAATCATGATAGTTTATATATTAATTACGTTCGGTAAATGTGTTCATCATGAAAAGGCGATTTAAAGGGACCTGCACCTGTCTCTTTTAATGCAACAAATATGCCACGTTCGCTTAAACTTGGTCGCCTCCATGAAATGTGTGAAACTGCTTTTAAAAACATTTGTGGCTCATAATCATTTTTTTTTCTGTCTGATTTTTACCCACGCTGCCTGATTTATGTCAAAAAAATAATTAATATCAATGTCAATATCACTATGAGACAATTAGAGCTAAGAAAGTGACAGATCTCAAACTCTGTATGAAATTCAATATCACTGGTTAATTTGTCTCAGACGTGTTATCAATACACTTTGAATGGAGAGGCTACCTGCGTCCCCTTCAGCATGGTAAGCCCACAGTATTATATATAGGCCCGATCAGATCTTATTGATGAAACCATTTGCCTGAGCTTCGTGCTCATGCTTTTAAAGGCTTTATCCGTTCAGCCAATAAAAAGCCCGATGAAATAAGTCATCAGCTTGTTGACAAAATGTAAAAAGGGTGCAGTATAAATAAAAAAAATAATTAGAGGGAGAATACGCATAAGTAAAAACTTATACCTGGCCACAAAATATGAATACGAAATAATAATTTTATCATTATAGCTACTTACTATTGGAAATGTAAAAAAAAAAAGATGATAATAATAATAATAATGATAATGATAGTGATAATGGTAATAATAATAATAAACATAGTAAGTAAGTAAACTAAAAATTAGAAAGTAAAATCATCATAAAATATGATACAAGAGGTTCCAGGTTAGAATGTTTAACTGTATTATGTATATTTAAATATAAACTTCCTTTCTTTCAAATTTCTTTAAAGGCACAAATCTATTGGTTGACTTCTATTATATTCACATTTTATTGGCAACAGAAATCCAACTTTTTAAGTCCCTATAAATGCCACTTAGCTGGCATTACTGACCGAGTTTATTTTTGATTCTGAAGCTGGTTCCAAAATGGAAAAAGTCAGTAACACTGATATTTATGGACTAACTCATAAATTTAAAAAAATGACTACATAGCTACTGTGTGCTGTTTTCATAAGTGGTCAGACTTGGGAGGTTTTTGCTCTCTGCTCATTACAACAAGAAAACTCTCACTTATGATGCTGTGTTAGATGGACGGGTGGGAAAGATGGAGTGTGAGGCTTATATTTCTCATTTCTTGCTGACTCTGTCAGAGATGCATTGTTTCATAGTAGTAGTTTTGTATATGACATATAAAGAATTATTTTTAATAGGCTTTCTTGTAGGGATATTTTATTGGATTCCATTTTATTATACATATAAACCTAATAGCTTGTATATGTATCAAAACTGACAAAGATGATTTAATGTAGTCTTCTGTAACCACAGCTGGAATTAAATCTTTGAAGATCTGAGTTTTGCATTAGACCTCCTCTCCTGTATAACCATCACACTCATTATACTTATTATCAACTTTATGTGTAAGATATTTATGTGATGCTTTTCAGAACAAATGTACATGAACATATCAGTAAAAAAAAAACTTAATATAACAAATTACTATCACACCAGCAATATCATCATATTATAACATAGTGATGTTATAAGAAGGCATTGTAACCATAATGTTGGTAAAACAGTTACCAAGTGTTAACTTAACTATCTCCTGACTGTAAACTCTTATACGCTTTCTGTTAACTCGGACTGAAAGAAAAAACTGGCAGGAGATATTCCCTCCAGTTATGAATGTTGTAGAATATAATTTGTCCAAAGAATGAGCCATGAGGTACACCGCAGGTAATTTAGGAATGTGATCATGATCATTCCATTGCAACTCAGTTCATCAATAAAGATGACACTGATGTTCAGTAAGATGTCAACACAAGAGCAGCTGCAGTACTGTGCTGCTGTCTGAAACTGAAAGGAAAGTTTCCAGAAATTGAAAATTTGAAATATCCTAATTATACTAAAGGGATTTAAATGCTAAAACCTAAATCAGCTTCAAAACATGGACAAATACAAACTTCAACACAATGCCAATACCACAATAATTCAAAGTAAATGTGCATTTATAATCTATATGTATAACTCAATTTTACTCCAGACATTTTTGTGCCTCTCCCTTTACCTTTGCTAACACTAGTAATACAGTAGAGGACCACTGATATTAATACTAAAATGAACACCTACAGCAACAGTAACATCAAAACCCACAGCAAAAGCGTTGGGGTAAAATTCTGCAAAACAGAATTGCAGTTTTCTCTGCATGGGACTTTGTGGAGAGAATTTAGTCTCACCATTGGGCATTGGGGAATTGCTATTTCTGGCTGTATTTGAATGGCCTCATGGGGATAAATACCCGAATGATTCCCCATATGTAACATTGAAGTTTTTCAGATTAAAAGTAGTATGTCTGCAATTACAACTCTAGTCCAGAACCAAGTTTCTCCAGACATCAAGGGGATGTAAATATCTTGAGATATTTCTGTTCACTTAAGTTTATTTAGTAACATAAACACACAATGAAGTATTTAGATGTGGTTGTTTACATGGTCAACGATGAAGTCTCAGCCTCAGTTTTTAAGCCAACATGTAAGTGAATGTGATTATAATTTAATTTCCTTTTATTTATGTATTTATTTCCTGCTTTTTTCAGCGGTGTACAGAGGGTTCTATGAAACAGTTTCTTGGGGCAGTAAAAGATTATTTAGCTTACTGTGTCACCGGGGTAAGACGTGGGTACCTCCAATGATAATGAAATACACCACAAAATAAACTCTTCCAAAAAACACTCACTAATAAACAGTCCATCTATTCATTTCCAATGCCTTTGCCTGTGACCTTACAACTTTAAGGAGATGCATGAGCAGCAAAAGTGTTTTTGGGCATATGTTGATTGTTGGACTGTTGGTTTTTTTCAGCATTGATTAATATGGGGCCAATAGATGCAGTGGAAACACAGGCCTGTATGTTTTTAATGTTTTATTTCTCTTATGAAAGTGCTTTTTTAAGGATTGTAGTTAAGGACATACAGTGCTGTGCAAAGGCTTTCAGCATGTTAATTGTTTAGAGTCATATCCATCTCACAATACCATTAGGGCAGACTCTGATCAGTCCCAAATTTATTCTGCTGCATGACAATGACCCCAAACATAAAGCCAGAGCCATAAAGAGCTACCTTAGGGAGTCCTGCAACAGATGGTGTGGTCCCCACAGAGCCCTGATCTCAACATCAGAGTCAGACTGGGATTACATGAAGAGGCCGAAGCAATTGAGGCAGCCTAAAGAGCCGTGGTTCTGAGATGCTTGGAACAACCTACCTGCCTTCAAAAAGTGTATGCAAGTGTACTGAGGAGAGCTGGTGCTGTTTCAAAGGCAAAACATAGTCATGCCAAATATTGATTAAAACTATTAAAAGCTTTATTTTTGAAAGCATCCTGATGTTACTTTTAGTGTCTAAAACTTTTGCTGTACTGCATTTATGTCTTCCTATTAGCGAGCAGCTTATGAGCAGCAGATTCATCCGTCGAAAAGAAACGTATAAATCTGAATATACATGCTTTATGTTGCAAAATCAAGCTAAATAAATAAATAAATTGATATCTTGCGTTACAAGTCACATTTCTGGGAATTTACAGAAGCCTTGTATTTGAATTCATATTTACATATTCATATCATATCTATGTTTTATCAAGGTACCACATATTTTTGTTGGATGACCACTATTTTCCTACCACCGCTCTGGTGTATGTAATTATGAGTACAGTGTAAATAAATAGACAAACAAACAAAAGTTGATCTTTTATCTGTAAATTTACACACACACACACACACACACACACACACACACACACACACACACACACACACACACACACACACTAGTCACAAAAGCATATCAGTGGCTCTGGTTGAGAGGTGGGTTCGAAACGTTATGGACATGAACTCTATCCAATCAGGTGCCTTGCTTTGCAGGAACCGGATGCAGTTCATCTGGCTGTTCCCTGTTATGTGTTGATTTCTAGAGAGAGGAGGAAAAGAAGACTTGACGTTTGGATTAACCCTAACTGCCTTCTCACAGTTATTGTGTCTGTTTCACTCCTTAATTCAAAAGTCAAAGGTAAACGATTCATAGGTTGTTGATTTATGATTCTCGGACGAGTGTCCTGTAATATGAGCGATGTCAAAAGGGACATGCGGATAGGAAGACACCCCCCGTAAAGTTAGCCTGTCTGAGTGCTTAGCTGCTGTGCTAGCTAGCTAGCTGCAGTGCTAACGTCAACAAAATCATGCTACTTACACATGTGCAAATCAGTGCTGGGACTTGTCACCAATAAATGTTGTGTAATTTGCTGTCTCCGTTGTTGCTTGTTGTCAGATAACGTTAACAGCATTGTTTAGTGCCTGACAGCTGCTGAGTCATTAGCTAGCTAAGTTAACCGGCTAGCTAACTATTGTTGCAACCAAACTGAAGCTGTCAGCCGGATAAATCGCTTAGGTTAACCTTGTGTTTGGTCGTTCAGCATTAGTCCAAATTGAGGTTCGTGCCTGTTTTATTGGCCACATAAATTATAAAGAGAAAACGTAGCAACGTAGTATGTTTGGATAATATATTAGCCGAAGTTAATTGTTTATAAGTTAGTGTAAAGTCACGAGTCATCAGGTCATTTTTGTTTCATGTTGTCACTGGTTTTATTGTGTGCTCTACCACTGGATATTGGATGGAGATTTTGAGTTTATTTTTGTTTCACTTTCTCTTTCAGAAATTCGTGGCGACCTCTTAATCAGTCAATGGGAAAAATCTAACAATGTTTAGCTTTGAGGGTGATTTCAAGACAAGACCCAAGGTATCACTTGGAGGAGCAAGTAAAAAGGTTAGTGTCATTTGACCTTTCACAGGGGCGATGGAGTGAAACTTGCCAAATTAAAATCTTTATTTCTCACGTATCTGTGCTTAGCATAGTTCATACAGTATGTATCAAAGTGTCTCACCAAAGGTTCTCTGTTGTTGTTTTTCAGGAGGAGAAAGCATCTCTGCTGCACCGCACTCAAGAAGAAAGAAGAAAAAGAGAGGTAACTAAGTTTGTGCGGTGCTTTGCGGACAAACTGCTCATAAAACAAGTCTTAGTGTCACTACATGTGTCTGTTTTGTGTGCTTATTTGAAGGAACCATAGTTTCTCTAAAGAGATGATTCCGCAATTAAGTTGCACTACTTATACAGCTTTGCACACTTCAAGTGAAAATGCATGCAGCCCAGAAGCGTAAATGCTTAATAATATTTAAGTGCTGTGGTTTCATAAGGTTTAAGGTGTATTCTTTTACTTCTTAGGATGAAAGAAGACGCCTGAAGAATGCTATTATCATTCAGTCCTACATACGTGGCTACCAGGACTTGAAACGACAGGTAAGTCCGCATACTATACGGACCTCCTTTAAGACTTTGTGTATCACTTTCATAATCAAGTGTAAGTAGTGTAGATATGTAACATAAGGGGGATTGGCTTGTGAGCCATTGTAACAGTTGTGATGTGAGCACTTGATAACTTCCAGTGACGTTGTTTGTCAGCACTCACACATAAAACCGTGTAACATGACGGTGGCTTGTGAACGGTGCTGTCCGTCTCATGGTCTTGCAGACACGGTATTTTTGGTGACTTAGCCTCCAGTTGCAGTTAACGGGTTAGTGTGTGTAGCTTCAGAAATCTGAATTTGGACTTGTTTTTAACTTTATATCTGCACATTGTAAGACATGTTGCTTAAATATCAAATCAGAAAGTGTGTGACTGGTATTGTTTTCACCTTATGAGTCTGAATGTGTGTGTTTGTCACAATGTGCTCCTAGAGACACCTATTGTAGCAGGAACTTCCACAGAGGTGGTTTTGAGTACTTTGGCAGGTGTTTAAATGCCCGTGGACAAAAACTGTCACCGTGATAGCGTCACAATCATGCCAGATATAGTCACAAATCTATACAGGTGTGTGTGGGTTTGAAGATGGATGTGGTCCAACCCATGAGTCATGGGTCAGAATGCAACATGATGAGTGTATTGCAGCTGGTGTGATCCTATCGCTAGATGGTCTTATCAATAAAAAGTTGTTTGTTTTGCTCCCGCAGCTGGTTTTTCCCTTTTGGTTCACTTATTAGAGCACAGATAGTCAACACTACTCATGCTCATGACACGACCCTAACCATTTACTGTGTATCAACAAAGTCAATAAATGGCAACACATCTGAATAACTGAGAATATCTTGGCTCAACAGATAAAGTGACAGACTTTGTCGTGTTTCATAATCACAGATTGAACCTATGTATGTTTCTGTTTATTTTGCTGTGTGGTAATAACATGTTGACCTAATAGTCCAACCAGGAAAGTTGTACACACATTTCATTTGACTGTACATTTGTAGTGTTTTTGCTACTGTTTAAACAAGTCTGCTCAAACAAAATATTTGCAATATTTCACCTTTGAACTTTTGCTTCCAGTATGCCACCCAGAGGGCCAGGTTTGATGAGTGTGTCAGCCAGACGCAGGCGAGGGGGGCTCAGCATGTCCTGGACGGTCCTAGTCTCTGCCTCTTATCACGACAACTCATTTTTTTTTACAGACAGAGTGTGGATGCACATAGATTGGTGAGAATTCAATGTGTTTGATTTCTCGTTAATTGATTGTTTCACGAATGCAATTATAGCAAGAGGCCTAAATGTATATCTTACAAATTGTTTCTGTTTGTGTGTTTATAAAGATATGGTTGTGCCAGAACCTGGTGAAACACAACAGTCAGTTTGTGAAGCTGTTGGTGGGCCCACAGAAGCAGACATGTATGTTTCAGATCAAGAGGATCTTAGGCTTCTGCTGCAGGTACAGTACTAAAAAAAAAAAGTGATTAATAGATATTTTTAGCTGGTAGATCCACAAAGACATGTTAGACATTTGAAGAAATTTGTTCACTATCTCACTTATGCCTCTTTTTGTCTCCTAGACTCCTGCAGAACTGCAAGGATGACAGTTTAAATGTGGCAGTTCCCATGCGGATGCTAGAAATCTTTTCTTCAGAGAGAACCTATCTCCCTGTTATTCCAGATGCTAACTATGTAGCTTCATTACTCGAGCAGATTTTGCACTATATGGTACAGAAAGGTATGTAACCAGGGGGATTCACTGTAAGAAGCACTGATATTACATACCTGTTGTTGCTCTGATAAATCTGCCTCGGCTATGTCTAAGAATGTGCATATTTTATAGCCGAGCTTGCTGTCATTCTTGTGGAAGATGCAATGTTCCAGCAGACGTTTATCTTATTTCACTGTTTATTGCCAGACAGACACAAATAAACTTTTTAAGGCCTATAAGGGGTGTATATATATATATATATACACCCCAAGGTATATATATATATATATATATATATACATACCTTGAATGTCTGTCAGTCAGCATTTGCTCTGAAGTGTTTGAATACTTTTATCTGTACATGGGCAGTTCCTGCTCCGACTGGCACCTGAGTATATACAGTGCTGTGCACAGGTCAAGTACATCTCCTAGTATTTACATTTTCCCACAAGCATTGTTTAAGGTGATTCATACTCGTCAACACAAAGCATCTTGTTTAATTTTAAGCACTACATCATTTGCAGACAGAGATCTTGAAGCCTGATTAACCAGGAATATCAAACTGGCCTGGACTACTTTCACAGCTAAAAATATGAAGCCTCAGGGGGTGCTGTTTTCAGTCATTGATGCAGTTTATCCTTGCTTGTCCTGTTCCTTCTCAGTATACTGAAGACTTTAGCTGACATTGTTTTTAAAGGGGAGTTACATTTGGTGCAATGCTGAGGAAACCAAGTCTGTGCTTATTACTGCAAAGAGGAACATTTGTCACTTTTATTATATTTACGTGACTTATGTTGTGTGTATGTGGTAGGTGTTTAATAGCCATCTTGATTCGTAACATTCTTATTTTCATTTGTGTGTTCTATTCAGGATACTACAGGTCGCTGTACATTCTTGTGAACCACAGGCTCCCTTCCAGTCTGGAGTACAGCGACGCTCCCTCTATCCCTCTGGCAAGCACACTGTTGGAGCACATCCTCAAACCCCTGCACTTTACCTACTCCTCCTGCACAACAGGCGCAAGGTACAGTATTAGTATTAGGGTCAAGTGACCATTTAAGATTGGGGCCTTTACACGAGTAGTTGATGGAGCTTGCTGCTTGGCAGTGAGAAAAATTTCACTCCAACAATGACCTGCCAACTTTAATTTGAACAGCCAAAATTGATTTGATTTGCCACTTTATGATACATCTCTTTTATCTATTTTTTATTTCCTCTGCTCAAGCTCAGAGACAAGGTATGTTGGTCTGTAGAGAAAATATACAGTCTGGTAGTTTTAGAATCTTCCCAGTATTCATCCATAGGTCAAGCTTATTGAGTTCTCCACCAAAAACATATTTCACTGCTCTTTGACACTTATTAAGAGGTGTTACAAGAACATGACAAGCATATGACATTGTGGATTCCAAAATAATTCAGCTACATTTGTTTTTGATATCTCCATATATTTTAATTATTTATGGAGTGGGGTCTTAAAAGGATCTGAAACGTAAACTGGACTGGCAGCAAAAACTGTGACAGGTGCTGCACTTTCCACTGAAGTGTCCATGAGCAACTGACTGTTGCTTCGTTCCTTGTGCAGTGCTGCACTGCTAACTTATGTGACCTTCTGCAGGGGGCGAATCTCCCATATTGACAATGAATAGAATAGAGTATCACAAATAAGTCTGTCTACTATATGTTCATAGTCTGCAATGTCATAGATCTGCTGATGCATTTACCTTAAAGTTACTGATGTCTTTAGACCTCCCAAATTGCTGCTACGTTTGCAGGAAGGGAAATTGTTTGTCCCCAGTGAATTCTTTTGAAATCATCCATTGAACTGATCAGACAAACCACAGCAGTTTTTTGTCCCCTCTTAGTCAGTGGTGAAGCAGTAATTGCCTCAGAGATCAATTTACAACAAGCCATAAAAGGCCTCCGGACTCGCTCGCTCGCCAGAGTGCAGAATATCAGGCTGTTTGCCCTCAGTTTGAGACATTCTTCATAACAAACGACAAGAAGACTCCTTTTCTTCTTTGAAGAAAAGCAAGGCGGGAGTGAGAGAAACTTGTGTACACACTGACTCCAACAGTTAATTATCTGACTCGACCCACCAGATGTGTGTGACTGAGCCACACAAAGCAGCTCTGTTTGGAGAGACAATATTGAAGGACTCATGAAGCAGAAAGAGCAGGTTGATCTTAGAGCAACCCACCCTCTCGGATAATTTCTGTATGAACATACAGCATTTTTTAATATATATTTGTCTAGTGTGTTAACTTGTCTAATGTCTAATCTTTGCTTGTCTGTCGTCTTTCAGGCAGTTTGTATTTGCAGCCTTTACAGAGGAGTTCATCTCAGCACCATTTACTGAGCAGATCTTTCACTTCTTTATCCCGGCACTGTCGGACCCACATCTCTCATTCCCGTTCGAGGCCTTCCTGAGCTCCCTCCAGGCCACCATCGGCTCCTCCTCAGCGGCACAGAGCCAGGCACCATGGCTGTTTTACTTTGTCCTCTCTGCAGGGGAGAACTGCTTAGGTAGGTTGCCAGTGTTTGCACTGTGCGCTCCCCGTATCGTATATAGGAGTGTCTGTAAATAAACTCGTAGGGAGACTGATTTATAGAGATGAGGATATGATAGTATGTACAGTAATGAAGATGTGAAGATGGCTGTGTGTTGGCAGGCTCACTATCAGAGGAGGGTCTCTTGCTTTACCTTCGGGCTCTGCAGACGCTGCTGCCTCTGCTGCCGGTGTCGGAGAGCAGCACCAGGCCTGAGGTGAGCAGCGACTCAGAGGATGAGGATGGTGCTGGCATCCATCCACCACCCATGCAGGTAAGTTCCATTTACTTGGACGCATAGGTACTACTTATATATATACATATATATATATATATATATATATATATATATATATATATATATCCATAATGCGAACTGGTTTGGATTGATCATGATGTTAAGCAGATTGGTTATCGACTAGAATATACGCAGGCCTGAAATAAGGATGGTATATAAATGTCTCCACTTGTATTTTTGAAAATAACCTTAGTTGGTACTTTCTTAACAGCAGATACCCTGAGTTTAGATGTCCGAATCTGTATCAGGGGAGATGTGCATCCCTTTGTCACGTGATGTCCTCCAGCTGCATCAGGATTAGCCTTCAAAAGCATAACTTGCAAGATTACAAACATAACAGAAGGAGCATAAATCGAACCAGTTTTCAGTACGATTTCTGTCATGAAAAGCCAAACAGGATGAGATCATTTTGTGATTATTTTGTCATGACTACTGTGTCAGAGTAACTTATTGACCTATTGGCATATTTGACCAAGGGCAACATCATGTCTTCATTAAAAGAGTGAGAAATTATAAATAACCCCAAATAAAATGGAAAATAGGGAATAAATACTGGTTAACCACATCCCTATGATAAACTAAAATCTGATCTGTCCTAATGTCTTTACTCCGTTCCACGTTCTTGCTGATGTGTGAGTGCAGCTTGGCAAATTCCTGTCATCATTCCAGCTTTTCAAACCGACGTGCGTTTCCTTCTCTCTCAGGACGACAGTCGGATATCTGTTCAGCTGATCACGGAGGAGTGTGTCCACAAGCTGGACACCAAGCATCAGACCAACGCTCTGCTGAACCTGGTGTGGAGGGATTCAGCCAGCGAGGAGGTTTTCACTATGATGGCATCCATCTGCCACACACTTATGGTGCAGCATCGCCTCATGGTGCCAAAAGTCAGGTACACGTGCACAAACCTAAAAAACACTTCACAGAAGAGAACAGATTTTTAATCCCATTTTTTTCTATTCAATTTCTATGACAATGTTCCACCTCACAATGAATCAAAAGGTAACAGCTCTTTTCCTTTTTATTTGATATCATAACATTTTACACATCTTGTCGAGATCAGCGTTGCATTCCGAGCGCTTGTTTACACACCTACCTGATTGAGAGGAAAACTGTGTCTTTATGTGTTTCCGCGCTGTAAGCAGTAATATAAATAACGGCGAAGAGCGGCAGGCAGGCAGTTATCTGTGGTCCGCACCCACTGGCATTTACAACCGGCAGAGGAAGCAGGGATGTCAGGGAAGCTGTCAGTTTTGGATGAGGGCAATTACCCCTTCTCAGGTTGATTACATTAGGGCCAGGATGTCAGAGGTGGTGTGTGTGTGTGTGTGTGTGTGTGTGTGTGTGTGTGT
>NW_019525169.1:588380-657633 GCF_002814215.2 Seriola lalandi dorsalis | reverse complement strand
GGGGGGTGTGTGGGGGGGGGATTGCATTGACTGACGGGAGGTGATCCGGACTGAGCTTTATGGATGGTCAACCTGCTCTAGTTAATTATTAGTGGAGCCAGTTGCTGCCAGTTGATTTGTATGTGTGGGTGGGGATGTGGATGTAGATTCATATCATGTTAGCAACTGTGTCTTATTATACATCTGTTTTCTTATTACCACTTGAGGCCCTAGCTTACCCAGAACCATGCATATAAGGATAAATAAAGCTTCTTCTGTAATAAAAACTGGACACATACAGCGGGAGTTTGATGGTCAACTAATAATTTTGTGCTATTGCCTACCAGAATTTAGAAGAATCTCAGTTTATCCCCCCCACCCCTCCGTTCCCTTTAATTTTTTACGGCTTCCTCCTTCCCTTCGCTTTTACCATAAATCCTGCCCTTCGTCTTCCATCATTATTGGATATCTGTACAAAATAATTAGCTCACTGAGAAAGATTAATCACTGCAGAAGTGGACGGGATAGCTTTACAAGAGGCTAAGGGGAGCAAATTGCATTCCGGCCTTGATTTACTGCCTTTACAGCAAAAAAAAAGAAAAGAGAGAGGCTGGCCAGTCGTCCAGCCTGCCCAGCACACTGCCTTTTAATAAATATGTAAAATGTCTCATGAAACTGTGCTGCCTTATTTCTTTTTTTTTTTCAGAGGACATCTTAAAAGCTGTGCAATGATTCGGGACCAGAAATTGATTTTTGATTGATTTGCTAATTCTCCTTAGCCCAGATTAGTTCTAGTGGGTTTACTGTAATTTCACTTTAATTGTTTAGTGTTGGATATTTGGTGTAATTTCACTTTGATCGTTTGGTTCCACCCAGTGTGGCACCCTGTTGCTAACGGGGCTCGCTGTGATGAAAGTGAGCGCGGATGAGCTTTGGTCCTTCATTTACTTTTGAAGGCTTGCTGTGATTTTTGTGTTGTCATGAGATAATGATGTTGATCATGGTAATACAAGAAAAAAACTAATTTGTATTTAGGAGTAAAGTTAGTCCTTCAGTCTTTTATGGTATCAAATCTGACCTGAGCACGGCTGTTTTTTTTTTTCTGCTGAACAGAGCTTCTTTCATTACAGCAAAAATGAAATGATCCAGGCATGATTCATCAAGCTGCTTTATACACACACACACACACACACACACAGAGGCACGGACACACAACCCCTTTTGATGTCTTGACTTTGTTTATTAGTGGTTCATTCCATGATTGAAATGGGGGGTTTGGGTTCTCTCAGGCCGTAAATCAGCATGTCAGCTGGCATTTAGTGCTTTGTTTCCCATTTCAATCAAACACCCGCATCACTTGTTATGAGCCCACAGCACTACTCCTCGCTTCTCTCCTGTGCCTTGTAGTACTGACAGATGGTGTGTGCTCGATTCAAACCATTTTTCAAATCATACTGAGGGCTGTGTGACACTCTGCTCAAGAAGCTGATTTTCATTTTGGGATTTTTGAATGGGTTATGGTAGATTGAATGGCAGGGATGGGAATTTGAGCGTTGACATTGAGAAGAGAAAGTTCAGCAAACGCAGGACTCCCATTTCCCGCTCTACCTTCTTTTTTCTTTTTGTCTCTTAGCTCTTTTTCCTGCTATTGACCTTTACTCCTCTCCTCTACTGTGAATACATGATGCCGCCCTATTAAAGGGAAGCATCCTTATAGGTGTCAGTACTGTCACTCTTCAGACAAGGGCCTATTATATGCAGGGGCACTTTATTTTGCCTTTTAGCTTACTTACCACATTATTGTCACCTGTACTTACCCTCTGTGTGAAAAGCCATGCAATTTAGGAGTATACACAAACACACACACACACTTGAACAAAGAGCAGCTTCACACCTTGGTGCCACAGCCCGTTGAGTGCAGAGTGACTATAGCGAGGTATGTGGGCCCTCCTCGGTGTTATCATGTAATTCACAGTGAGTGTGGAAGCATGCCGGCGCTGCGGGGTCACAGTGAGGACCAGGCATCCCCTCCTCCTTCATCCTCCATTGTCTTGCTCCCTTGGCCATTAAGTTAAATGGGCCTCCAGCAGGAAGCCAGAGGGCTGTTTATGACCCGAGCTGGGCACCATCGCCAGCAACTAGTTTACTAATGGAAGGTGCCTCGCCTAAATAAAGCTTAATGGCTCATTTAATCTCTTTTCGGCCCTCGCAAGGTACAAAAGGAGAGAGAGAGGCCAAGAAAATTCTATGAGGCAAATGTTGGTTAACAGTGTCATTTATTTTTTTCCTCCTTTTACTTGTGTCCTCTGGTGAACAGGGCAAAGTTAACAATCCTAACATAGCAGACAGATTGGCGGAAAGTAATTTTACTGTTCTTCACACCGATTGTGTCATCTGATTGAAATAGTTCTCTAACTCACTCTCTTTTCTCTCAAATAAATGTTTGACTCTAATGTCTCTTATCTCCTTATTTGTTCTCTGCAGGCTTTTGTACAGTTTAGCTTTCAATGCACGTTTCCTAAGGCATCTCTGGTACCTGATAACGTCCATGACAACTAAAATGATCACTGGGTGAGCTAATACAGTTCTAATTATTGGCAAATGTGTTTTGATCTTTGTGTGAGCAACTGTATAAACATATATGTGCTTACATACAGCATATTTCTGCCTATGTGCCTCGTACTTAGTCTCTTCCTGTCTGTGTCTTCCCCCCTCAGCTCCATGGTGCCGCTACTTCAGCTGATCTCGCGAGGTTCCCCCATGTCGTTTGAGGACTCCAACCGTATCATTCCCCTCTTCTATCTCTTCAGCTCTCTCTTCAGCCACTCACTTATCTCTGTGCATGATAGCGAGTTTTTTGGGCATGAAATGGAAGGTAATTGGATTTTACAAAAAGTCCCTAATATTCCTTATCAGTGTTGTAGTTCATATCTTCGTTCAGAGCTTTGTTTGACAAATGAATATATTGTCAGAGGATCGCTGGGTATCACGAATGTCCATCTTTCATCTCCCATTTCCCCTTATTTGGAGTTCTTAGCAACATAATTTATTGGCATTGACAGTTGCTTTCATCAGTCGCATTCTGTCGTGCCGCCATGTAAATGTGAAAATCAATATCTGTAAAAGACTAAGAGTACTTTTTTCCCCTCTCAACAGGTCAGACACAGTCCTCCATGATGCCCTTCACGCTGTCAGAGCTGGTGACACTGTCTCGCTGTCTGAGAGACGCATGTCTGGGAATCATCAAGCTGGCCTACCCCGAGACCAAAACAGAGCACAGAGAGGAGTATATGGCTGCCTTCCGCAGCGTGGGTGTCAAGACCAACACTGAGGTTCAGCAGCGTATCCAGGCTGAACAGAAACGCTGGGTACAGCTCTTCAAGGTAAGATGTGTGAAGGTGCAGATCTTTGCTGATCTTTCTAAATCATGGCTGGAATGGAGCTGAATTTCTTCTTCTTCAGTCCAGTTTTGACATGGACAATAAGTAAAAAAAATAATAGAACCTAAGACATTTGACATCTAATCGAGCAAATCTCAATTCATTGTTTAAACTTGTTGCAAATACGGTGCCCAAACTTGTTGTCTATTGTCCTCTTGCTCTCTTTGTTGTGTCTCACACTCTCACCATTGTCTTTAAAGACAGCGTGGGAAATAAAGTGAGAGGTGTTGCGGAAACTGCACTGCCACTGTGTGTATGCGCTTTGTCAGCTAACACACACACACACACACGCACAGAGGCAGTGTGTATTACAGGATTTAAACTGATTTTAAAGTTTTGGAGTAGTGAAATGCCGGTGGTTAAAGACACAGAGAATTCTCCTGCTTCATTAATCTTAATTTCATAGCCATAATCTTTCATTTTTTCATTGAATACAATCCCCAAATGTGCATATAGCATTGACAAGAAAAACAAAAACTGTTTGCCGACTGTGCCACACACTTCTGTCACACAACATGGTAAACCTAACTTGCAACTAAATAATTAGCCTGCTGCCCTCAGGCCTCAATGTATCCCATGAGAGTGTTGTCATTGTAACTCAAGGTACTTCAGACCTGTTTAAACAGTAAGTACAACTCAAATGAAATCGTATTCTTCTTCTGTCTGTATCACCATAGGATGGATTTCATCCTGACATGAACATAAACAGTGCAAAGTACACTCACACATGAATGAGGAGAAACAGAAACCAAATTCGTCCTGGCTGCGAGCATAAACCATAATATGTGGCACATCAACATTAGGCCTAATTGTTGTGTAGCCTGTCTGTGCATCGAGGCAGAGTGACCTAACGCTTGCCTGTGTTGTTGGAAATCAAGCGTGTATGAACGAACCGGCAAAGACAAGATGGAGTGCTGCCATGGAGGTCATGCATTGGTTATTTACCCAGAGGAAATGAGGCAGAAGACAGCATTAACTTCATTCTCCTCGGCTCTATTCCCCATTCCACGTCCCCTTTTCATTTCTCCTCTCTCCTCTCGTCCATTCTCTATCAAGGAAACGGTAATTAAGCGACTTTGTTCTTGGCTGTTAGTCTTTGACAGAAGGATTTAAAAGTGAACACTGGCGTTCTGTGAAAGGTGGCAAATCCGCGAAGAGCACGTCAGGAATTTTCATAAAAGATCTGCTCAAAGGCCTCTTGTCAGCTAAAACGACCCATTAAAGAAGTGGGAAGCAGGGGAAATGCATTTTCCAAATTGAACGGTGGGATTTACAGTCGGTTTAACGCCGCTGACCCCTAACACGCTAATGTTTGGTTCGTGTCATCAGCCGTCCCTCCCCATCTTTTATCACCTCCATTGTCGAGCTATCTATTTAATTGAAAGAAGTTAATTGAATGAAAATGATCAACTAAGCTTGTATTAATATTGCTAATGGAACTTTCTTCTTGGCCATGTTTGGAGAACGATGTCACGCCGGAGTTTGGGAAAGGCCCATTAAGGCTTGCACTTAACCCGATGGGCTAATTAAGGAATGCTTATTCATTCCCAGAGTCAGGGGGTAGGCCTCCTCCAAACCCATCGCCACGCGCCTTTTACAGCATTTTGCACTTGCCATTATTGCGTACTCTGGTTGCCTCCTGGTGATTGGCCAAGATTGATTGTCACTCTATGAAAATGACGTGCTTTAGAAAAGAAGATTTCGATTGAAATAATCTAGCTGGGGTATTATATGGAAATGGAATGGCTGTAACTGTTATGGCAGACATAACAGCTCCCTTAATGAATTGTCATGCATTGGCACACACTAGAGGTTATGAATTAAGTGTCTGACATTGACTAGCAACATAGCAACAGTAGAGCCTTTTATGTACAGTCCAAATAAGGCTGAAATCTATAAGTTTGCAAAGTAAATTAATTACTACAAGCTTTTCAGTCCCAATCCTGGACATTGATGGGGAAAAACTGATATTTATTGTGAACTATGCTCGGTAGACATTGTTTATTAACAAAATGAAGAGTACACTTTCACTGATTATATCACAGATCTGAATTTTGGTTAGCTTTCTGTAGCAGAGAACAGAAGTTCACACTAAATAAAACTGACCACTTTCATAAAGCAGATTCTCATATGCCGGTCTCCTGAAACGGCTCTGTGCACGTTACAAAGTGGCAACATTACATCAAAGTGAAATACTGTTGTAACCACGATGCCTTCCGCAGGCCAGGCGAGAGCCACGCTCTTACGTGCAGTGCTGTGAACCGCTGCTGCTGTGTTTTTTTGCATTCTTTGCCCGATGGCTGATGTCAGCAGACCTTGCCAGTAATTAACAGGGCTGGACATTGAGGGCCGGTGCAGGTCGTTTTTCTTTTATACTCCCCATAAATGGTGCACTAATGGCTGGATTCTCAAATTGCTTTTTTTTTTTCCCCCTCTGAGAGAAGGTATCTCATCCTGTTGAACAGCCTATACACAGAAAAACCTCTTTATCTTTCTTGTGTTCTCCGCTCTGAAATGTACTTGAAATGTATGTTTTGCTGTCTAACAGTGAATTGGATTTAGTGGGGATACAATTGACAGAGTTAGAGATGTTAATGTGATGTGTGTATGGGTGTGCCTGCCTGTGTGTTTGATCTACTACCCAGGTCATCACTAACTTGGTGAAGATGGTGAAAGCTCGCGACATTAGACGACCTTTCTGTCCAGCAGGTCACTGGCTCTCTGAGGAGGTCAACATCCGAGCTGATAAGGTACCATCACAGCTGTTTAGATTTTGCATCGCAGTTCATTGTTGCATGTTATATTATGCCAAATTTTTGCCTTGTTTGGAGCTGTATTCACATAAATTCCTAGTATGAGATTGTCACAGTGGTTAAAGTCTGAGAAAATTAATAGGATGAAGTTTTTTCTGTTAATTTCCTTAAGACCTAAAGATACCTCAGTAGAACATCTGTTCAAGGGAGGGAGGTCTTTTATGTATTTAAGCAGACAAGGACATAACTTCACACATTAGTGTTTATCCAAGTAGTAATGATACTTAATCTTTATCGTAGCTTTTCAGAAGTATTGAAGTAGTGAAGCTGCAGCTGAACCTGAAGCTCTGAGTCTGATCTCAAGTTTAGTTTCCTATGAGAGTATGTTCAAGAGCATCAGAGTCTGAGTAGCACCTATAATTAGATACATGGATAAATATGTAAACAAAAGCCAAGATTGGTTTGACTAGCTTAACTGACCGGTCTTTTGCATCTCCAGGTCACCCAGCTGTACGTCCCCTCTGCAAGACATGTGTGGAGAACGAGAAGGATGGGCCGCATCGGGCCACTTCAGTCAACACTCGATGGTAGTGTAATCTGTTGTATTGTCATTACAAAGAAAAACTTGATTCCCTTTCGAAGATGGAGGTCGATGAATAGCACAGTACTAGTTTACAGTTAAAAAAATATCCTGTGTTCATCGTGCAAAAAATGGGAGTATCTGCTTAAAAAAATAGTGATTATATATGTTACTGTGTCTCCATATGCCAATAAAACATTTACATTGTTCTAACTGACTGACCATAACAGTTATCATGCCCTTTGGAAAAACTAAAGGTCACTTATCTTTGTCTTAGAGTAGTCTATTATGTTATTTCTCATCAGCCTGAACAACTAGACTCATAGCCTGTTATTCACAATGTTGTACTTAATGTAACCACAGAGCTGCTCCACTGGCAATGGATGGAAATTTAGAATCGTATAATGCTTGTGTCAGCTTGATGCATTGCCCAGAAAATCTTCCTAATTGCTGTCCAAAGTCACCTTCTCTGTGTTTGCTTTTCATATTCTACGGAGCTGTGCATTGATATTATTTCCCCTAAGAAAAACTAGGAGTCATCTTGTTGGTTTCTTTCTATAGAAGACGGAGGGAAGACGTTGGTCCGTCCTCTGGTTAAGGGTTAGGAAATCTTGCTGCTGATAGATCCTCTCATTCAAGTGATAGTTTACCTTTTTTTTTTTTTTTTTTTTAGCTTGGAATAAATGCTTCTTAATGTAAAGATTTCTTTCACAGCACTATACAGGGACAGTATAAAACCTTCTCCGTTTGAACAGAGATATATTACCGCATTTTCTCTTCATTCACTCAATTAGGCACTCAGAGGAAAACACACTGATGCAGGCAGGGCTGCATCTGGCTCACTTTAAGCCTGTCTGGGTTTCTGTGAAGTATGGTGTGAAAACAAGCTGATAACAATGTGTGTATGATCTACCTAATGCCACTCAGAGGCTGTATGGGATAAATTCAATTAGTGTGAAAGTACCTGATGAACTCAGCCACATCTGGTCCATGTGTTTGTCTGCCCTTTTCTCATTTCCTTAAATGGACAGGCCCATGGCTGATGAATGAGCAACGTATTGACCACTCCGAGGCCATATTTCTCCTCAAAGATGGAAACCTGATGGGAAAATGCAGATCAGATTGACTAATTGAGCAGAATAATTGAGCTGCAGTGGACGCAAAGTGAGGAGGATGAAGAGTGGTTTAGCTATTGTGGCAATTTTCTTTCTTTTTTTTTGTGGGCTAAACAGCCTAAACCCTGAGTTTAATACAAAACAAACATCAGCTTAATGGATCTAGCGAGGCAGGTGGATGGGCAGCTCACAGTTGGGTTAATTAAAAGGGTGTAATTAAAAGGGTGTAGGATGGAAAAGTCAGTAATGGCAGTGCTGTAAGCAGTGCACTGGCTCTTAACTACAGAGCTTAGCACAGAGAATGGTAATGATACTGTTAGTGTTATACACAGGGGACGCTTGATGTTTCACCAGCTGAAGTTTCCACAGTCAAGACTTTGAATCTCTACCAGATTCAGTCTTGACCCAGACCTTTGAACTTGGTGGAGGAGAAGACAAATTAATCTTTCTGTCATACAAAAAATGTCATGTAATTATGATGAACGCCCAGCACAGAAAAACATATTTGGTACAAACATTCCATTATTTTCCAATAAAGTAAATATAATTTTTAAATTAATTTGAGACGCTTGCAGCTTTAGTTTTCAGTTTTTGCAGTGTGCAGACACCCACTTGACTCAAGTTCACTGTAAAGAAAAGATGATCCGCGAGTCTTTGACATCTACACTGCATTGATAGATTCTGATGGAGACCAAAGATTGCCTGATGCACGTAAATAACATAGACCTAAATACATAGGTAGTCTTTTAGAATATATGCTCTAGTGCTAAAGCATTGAAGTAGTCAAAATGATATGGATGTGTTACATAAAGGCATTTTGATCGTATCTATCCAGTATTTACTAAAATGTTAAAAAAGCAAATGTAAAAGTAAAAAAAAAAAAAAAGATCCCACAAACCCAACTGCAATCAGGGTTTGTAGAATTTGTGGGATGATTTTAAGGTCTAAGCAGAAAGACGAGTTAAAATACAAATACAGCAAAATAGAATACATCTTAAGAGTTACCAGCATTTACATTTGCGCTCTAAAATGCTGTATTTAGGTTGAAAACAAGAGAAGAGGAGAATGACTGATGATTGTCGAAAATGAAGAAAAACTAACATGTTGTGTATTTTGTGTCTTTCTATAGTCGGCTCAGAGCCTCCGCAGCTGTCTGTGTCCGAAGAGAGACATCTGGCCATCCTCACAGAGCTCCCTTTCGTGGTTCCCTTTGAGGAGCGAGTCAAGGTACTGAATCGCTGTCCCAGCCACAACCACAAAAAAAAAAAAAAAAAAGTTTGTGTGCAATATTAGGACTTATTAATTAGTGTGTTTAGTTGAAACTACACACTCAAGTATTTTGAAGTATCATTATATGCACTTCACAACAGTGGGCACACTTAGCAGTGCCGTGCTTTAGATAGGCATGATTTGTTTATCTTTATTTGATTAACCAATCAGTTCAACATTTTCCTTTCTCCTTTCTGTCACTACCAGAAAATCCAAATATAAGATGATCCAAAATAAAGCATAAAGAAAAAAGAGTAAAACCTATAGTCACAATTAAAGATTTTATAACTGAAAGGATTTGTCACTGACCCTGCCACCGGGTTTACATCTGTCTTGTAGATCTTCCAGAGGTTAATCTATGCTGACAAACGGGACGTGCAGGGGGACGGGCCGTTCCCTGATGGTATCAATGTCACCATCAGACGCAACTACATCTATGAAGACGCCTACGATAAACTTTCTCCAGAAAACGGTACGCCGCGCATCTCTACAGTTTAAATAAAAGAACAATTTTTACATGTGCATTCATTCTTTTTATGTTGGATATATGAGGCTCTTTATCATCTGAAATGGCTGTTATATTTCCTACATTTTATTTTCAAGATGACAAATACACGAGGAGAGGAAGCGCGGTGCAGTAAATGTTGACACTGTCACTGAAACTCTTGATATGGTCTATAAAATCTTAATATTGAGGATCAAGGTTCCAGTTAGCGTTAAAGATGCAGGCTAGCTCTCTCCCCTTGGGCAGAGCACGGAATTTCGGTAAAGCATAATTGAGGTTCCGATTATTATAATGGATCACATAAAAGCAGAATCAATTATTTTAAGTCACCTCTTTTGTGTTTGAATTTGAAAGGGCACTTCAGTGGGGGCAATCTGATTAAAAAGAGTAGTATGAGACCTGGGCTGAAGACATGATCTATATCATTTATGTGTCTATAAGTTATAGCTGCCTTGATTTATCACTGTACATTAATTATTCTGAAAGATGACCTTTTATAGAATTTGATTTGAATATTCTGAGGTCAAGAAAATGCTTCCTTGCAAAAAATATGTTTGTTGGGGGAAAACAATATGAGACAGTAGATTTAAGATTTATAAGTTTATATTTTTCAACCTTTTTTTTTTTTGTTTACAGGACTAATAAGGTCATTATTAAAGAGATTGCTTATTGAAAATTTTTACATTTGTGGTTCATTTAGTTCAGCAATGGAATATGTAATGGCAAAGAAGGTGAGATCTTGCAAATGAACCTTAAAAATCTATAAAACTGAGTTAGAAATTAAAATGTCATAATAAAAACACTGGGGCAGCTTGTAAACTCTATTTGGACACTAAAATAAAATGGCGGGGGGGTGAAAAGGGAGTGATTTCAGCCACAGTCTAATACAGTGGCAAGGATAATTCGCTTCTGCCCTGGGCTTTTTCAGGTTGCTGTCTCACTGCTTCTCTTTCCACTCGCTCTCTTTCATCTTGTCTTCTTCCATCTGAGCGAAGTATCACGAAACAGATTTTCACACTTAAGTAGATGTTAAAGAAGTAAAGAATGAAAATCAGAGATGAACTTCATTGGACAATGGCTTGTTTATCTTTATCTTTTTGTACCTTCCTAAAGTCTTGCTCTTTATCCTCATGTTAGAACCGGACCTGAAGAAAAGGATTAGAGTCCATCTGCTGAATGCTCACGGTCTAGATGAGGCGGGCATCGATGGCGGTGGCATCTTTCGGGAGTTCCTCAATGAACTCCTCAAGTCCGGCTTCAATCCAAACCAGGGTTTCTTCAAGACGACCAATGAGGGCTTGCTGTATCCCAGCCCCGCTGCAGAGATGCTGGTCGGAGACTCCTTCACAAGACACTACTACTTCCTTGGCAGGATCCTAGGAAAGGTGAGCATAGAGTAAAATGTAATTCGAAACGATGGTGATGTCGGATATTTCCATTTCCTTACATAAACCTCAAAATCCCTAAAACAAGGAGGAATGTCTGAAGATGCCAAAGGTAGCAAAAAAATCTATAAAGAGAATTGTAAGATGAAGTCACAGACGGCCTTGATTCGATGACCAATACGTCAATTAAAATCAGTCACAGTCAGTATCAAGGCTGCCCTCGCTGTTGATGTAAATTTAGAGGTTGTTTTGGTGTTTGCTCTCGAAACTGACAATGTTAAGAGAAATTGCCGTCATTTGTTTCTTAAAAAAGATTTTAGGGTTGGGGGTTAGAACTTGAACCTAGCACTCTTGCAAGCTTTAGTTTAGTTAATTAGCCCTGTGCGTAATCTGTTGACGGCATTGTTTTTCTGTCCCTTCCTTCCTCTGATGGCACTATTTATTAGAGCCTAATGTTTCTAAATCATCCTTAATGCATGTGGTAGTGATTGTTTATCAAGATGCCTTCCTCGTGGGGGGGTGGGGGGGCGATCATCTCAACCCGGAGAAGAATTACCTCATGACAAGCGGTCGCCTCTCAATTAGGGCTTCCATTAGCCGATGATTCCTACCTCTTGTTTGTGTAGTGATTGCATTTGGCTGGCACTAAATCAGCAGGCCCTCACAGACAGGACATAAATAAGCGTTCAAAGCATGTGGTAATAGCATTTTGATCTGTTTTACAGTCAGGAACATCCAGGTCTCTTCTCTCTTGCTCAGCCCAAGATGGTCCGGTCCACTTATCAGGGCATCGTAACTCCTCCTCCTCCACCTCCTCCTCCTCTGCTTCTTCTTTTTCTACTTCTTCTCTGTATTCTGTGCAAGTGAGAAATGATCAATCAGCAGCTACAAGCTCTCCGCCCCCACTCCCTCAATATTGTGCTCTCCATAGCTAATGGTTCAGGCAATTAGGCGGGGGGAAATTAATTTGAATTTGACTTTCAATTAACCCTACCTTAAGTTCCTCTTTCTCCATAAAAATGGACGTTTGAGTGGCCATTTGAGAGGTGTATTGATATTTGTTTAGTGCCGTTATTGCCTGGATAAAAGGCAACCGTTTATATAGATTGGGATTGCATCACCGCTGCCGCAATGTGCACGGTGCACATTGCGGCTCAAAGGACACAGGAGATTAATATTGTTAATTAATGTCCGAGGCGTGCCATTGTTGTGGAGGTGATGTATTACAGGCAGGAGTGGCTTGTCTAGGGTACTCACTGAAATGGGATTGAACATCAGAATAGAGGCCGGTCATCATCCTTCTTCCTCACTTGTCCACCCAGCTGGCAAGCTGAAAGATTTAAGCCACAAATGGGGAAACATGGAAACAGGTTACTTTGTGGTTCAAACCCTCCAGCCTCAACACAAAAAACTTAATTTAATGTTGATGGGAGTGGTTGCTGATGTCGTTTTGTCAGAATCAAATTTCTCATTATGTAATATGACCTGTGGGAGGTTTCTCTTTGTGCCTCATTCGTCTCGCATTATTACAAAACCTCCAACCTCATCAGCAGTGGCCTCTCCGCTCCTTAAACTATGAGGGGGAAGAAAGTTTTATCCTCCTCCCTCCCTAAACACCACGCCTCAGCTCAGTCTCTCCTCTCTGATCTCAGAGACTGATGGATCCCTTTAGAGGTGTGCGAGGTTGGCTCCTCTGATTGATAGAGATGCGTTTGAAAGGCATTATAATTTTATTGATTCTTAATGTTGTAAATTAAGGAATTTATTTGGCAGCTAACAGAATGCACCTGCAATGTTGCTGGCATTTATTCCACCTGATGGTGCCGCGATCTGTTTTAATTGCGTTGCCACTGCACTCACTTATATTAAAAGGCCTGGGCCATAATAATTAATTCTTTCCAGCCCAAGTCATTTTGGCACAATTTCTGGCAATAAACACTCATAAATAAAGTAAGTGGCATTGAAAAAATAAGGCTACAGGTTTTTCCCATATACTTATTGCTGCCTCTTCCCGGCACAAGTGTTATTGATAGGTTTCAAGGGGCCACCCGGCGCATATGGTCTGAAATGAGCTCAGGCCACGAGAGAAATACTAAGTGGATTATTTTGCATAAAAAATAGACAATGTTTGAAGTTGTGCAATTAACCTGTGTTTAGAAAATAGCTGTGATTTATGTATGTGTGTGTGTTTAAGATGCATGCATT
The DNA here is from genome assembly GCF_002814215.2 of Seriola lalandi dorsalis. Taxonomy (NCBI): domain Eukaryota; kingdom Metazoa; phylum Chordata; class Actinopteri; order Carangiformes; family Carangidae; genus Seriola; species Seriola lalandi. The sequence goes on along the minus strand of NW_019525169.1, from coordinate 644,402 downwards.
ATGGAAATCCTCTAGATTTATAATCCATTTAGCTGATGCGGTCAGGGTTTTTAGCGCTATCATTTATAAAGACCTGTATATTTTAATGCCTCCAACAGGCTCTTTTTCGGACTATTCCAGTACATTAGCTTTGGGTTTTATGAGTCACCTGCCCGGCTGTGGTTTTAATGGCATTTAAGGTCAAGGTGAGAATTGACATTTATAAAGTTTGAGGCGGTGAAACAGAAGCCTGTGTGTTTTAGATAGATTGTGTTCTGTATTTTGCTCTCAGTCACTCCGATGTGACCAGGTTTACTATCTTATCACTTGATTTTTTTTTTTTATATAAGAGTAGTAGGCAAATGTAATCCTGTGTAATGTATGTTGTAATCAGATTTTTATATATGTACTTGCTACTTGATGCAGGCCACAGTCCATTTAGTTATCTCGGTTATCTAATCATCATGTTTTATTCAGTGACACCCAAGCAATAAACAATCGTGTTTAGTGCTCAGAGCATTTTCTCATTTATATGGATCGACTAATGTTTGTAGGAGAATTTACAAGAATGGACTGTGTTCCTTGTCCTGCTGTCGTCCTCCAGTTAACATCCATATTCTCCCACAGGCGCTGTATGAGAACATGTTGGTGGAGTTGCCCTTCGCCAGTTTCTTCCTGTCTAAACTTCTGGGAACCAGTGCAGATGTGGACATCCACCACCTGGCCTCGCTGGACCCAGAGATGTACCGCAACCTTCTGTTCCTCAAAAGCTACGAGGGTGACGTGGAGGAGCTGGGCCTCAACTTCACTGTGGTCAACAATGACCTGGGAGAGGCTCAGGTGACCGGGGGTTGGGGACAGGGTGGGATGGAGTCGGTTAATTGAGTCACATCTCCTTTTTTCCATCTCCCCGTCCTGGTCAGTGCCTCTCATTCGACCGCCTTTACTTCCTCCTGTTTGGTTCGTCTTTGTGGCGTTAATAATTCATTTCCTCAACGATGTACCACTTTTCAGCTCTGAGAGAGATAAAGCACGTTGCCACTGTCGCCCTAAGCTCTGCTGTAGTGCAAGGAACACAGCAGCTCTGTTGACCATTCCACCTGCCTTTCCCCCTGAAATTATCTCAGAACACGCCTGACAGAAGCAACTAGCTGCTCTTAAGCACGTCCCCTCCAAAGCTCAAGGCTGCGGAGACGAGCCGCCGCCATCACACTGAGTCACCTGGGTCCCAGACCTGCACTCTACCCAGAGCCCCTGTTTGCTCAGGGCCTTAACGCGTCTTATTAGCTCTTCTCAAACAACACCTGAAATGGTTGAGTTACAATGTAGCCCTCCTGGTCGCAAATAAGGCATCGCAAACACGATAGGGAAAACAATTTGTGAAAGATTAGGCACACACCCGGGAGCAGTCTGCCCTGCATTTGCCCTCGCGAGATAGCCAAAGTAAGCAAGATAACGACAGTAATTCTCTTACATTAGCACATAATCAGAATCCACTGTGAGTGAGAGAGAAAAAAAAAAAAAGCAGAAAATGATTGCTGTCAGTGCAGCCTCATGCGCTACGCAGCACTCAGGGGATGGACAAAATAAGAGCAACACCTTACTGTAGATCATAATCCAATCTAATTCAGTATTCCAACTTGGAGTTTTTATGAGACTGCGTCAGAGAGGTTCTGATTCACATCTCTTGTCATTTTTGACTGTAGTTTGTATTGTTGTAAAACAAATATCCTGCAATGTGTGAATCTGTCACTTTTTTTTTTGACAGTCCACATGTGACCGCTGTTGCTCATTGCTGATGCAATGTTCCTGTTTGGCATGTGGTAGGATGACTTTTGGGAAAGCAGAAAGGTACAGGAAGAGGGGAAAAAATGAAGTGAGTATCCACACACTGGATTAATGCTCCAAAAATTTGATCCTTTTGGTTTTCATCAGGCCTGAAATAAAGTTTTTGGAGCTCTAATCCAGTGTGTGGATCCCCCTCCGCTTTTCTCAAGACTTTTCACTGTGCCACATTGTGTAATGTTGCAATGTTTGCTGCAGATAGAGCCTTTTTTTTTAACTCTGTAAACTGCTTAATGTTGCTTTGAAAACCTAATACTGTTTGGATTGGGTTTTATAGAACATCAAAATATATATTAATAAAACTGATGAATCAAAGATGTACAATTAAGTCGTTTAAGTCGAAATCTGCGATGGAAAGAGATGAACATTATATTTTGTCCCACCGTCGCTGCTATGATGTCATCATACACTCGGCTTTATGAACAGAGATGAGCACATCTTATCAAGTGCTAACTGCTCTAAAGCTAATGAAAAGAGAACCTGGGGCCAAATTGTATTGGACCAGATGTACACTGGATGTCCTATATTTAGAAACACTGAAATGCACTTAAACACTCCCTCTCTCTCTTTCTCTCTCTCTTTCTCACACACACCCACACACATCTAGCCCTACCTTTAATCAGAGTGCTGTTGAAAAATATTTAATTACCTTTCTGTGATTGAATTAAATCCACCTGGCACAATTAAAGCACTTACATTGTTTGTTGGTCATCTGGCTCTCAAGGCCGGCCCAGTGATATGCATAATGAAGTATGCAATATGGCTACCTGACAGTAATAATACTCAACAACAGAATGGAGAATACATCATAAACAGAAAAAAAAAAAAAAATTGAATATTTTGAACTGTCTCTTTTTTTTTCCCAGGTGGTTGAACTGAAGCTGGGAGGCAAAGACATTCCTGTGACCACAGCGAACCGGATAGCCTACATCCATTTGGTAGCTGACTACAGACTGAACAAGCAGATCAGGCCTCACTGCTTGGCCTTCAGACAGGGCATAGCCAATGTGGTCAACCTGGAGTGGCTGCGAATGTTTGACCAGCAAGAGATCCAGGTAATCTGCACATGAACAAGCAAAACTGCACAAAAACGTGGAGCTCAATTAATTAAAGTCACAGAAACTTAAAATGTGTGTTCCTCTGCTGTTTAATAGGTGCTGGTATCTGGGGCTCATGTGCCAATTTGTCTTGATGACCTGAAAAAGTTCACAAACTACTCAGGTAAAATGTTTTATACTGCAATTGTGTATGTTTAGGTGTAGGTTAAATAATAGTGGGTTAAAAATATATTTTTCTACATCACCATCTACTTTAGGTGGGTACTCTGCCACTCACCCCGTCATCCAGACCTTCTGGGAGGTGGTCGAAGGCTTCACAGATGACGAAAAGCGCAAGCTTCTGAAGTTTGTCACCAGCTGCTCCAGACCTCCGCTGCTGGGCTTCAAGGTGAGGGTTTACCAGACTTGAACTTGAACGCCATCTTTTTCTTCTCCATATACTTACCTTAACTACCCCGCAGACTATGCACTACCTATATCCTTCATTATCATCAAGTTTACCAAGCCCAACAGAAGGGAGTGTTCCCCCTTAATGGGCTTGTAATGAAAATACCTAGACTGATAACAGCCCTCAAAATGATCATTTTCAAATTAGGCGGCGATAAGAGCGGGCAAGCACGGTGAAGCCTTATCTCCACGTCCACTGTTGTTTTATAGTTCATGACCTTCCTCTGTTGAAGAACTCCTTCTGCAGCTCTATGTGTGTGGGCTTGGTCGGAGATCTTGACTGGACAAATATTGCCATTCAGAACTACGTAGCAGGTTGAACCTTTGAACTTTTGCCTTCTGTATGACATGGCAGAAAGCGGCAATATCCTGTTAAGTGAGCATACAAGGAAGCTATATCCACCTACTTCTAAACATTGTTTCAGCATTGCTGAATCATTACTGCTAACCTCCTATTTCTGAAATGATTTCTTAATTGGAAACCATTCCACTTTCTTACTGACGTGATTTGTGGGACACTTAAGTAGTTCGAGATAGGAGGGAAAAAAAAGTAGAAAGCGTTGCTCGGGGCCATTAAAGAGTTTTTATGAGTCTTACTTCGTCTAACCAGAAGCTGTAATCATCATATGATTGGTTTTAGTACTCTTTATGACTGTCATTAGTTAGGAAAACCTAAATGGTGTTCTGCAGTAGAGCAAGGGAACAAAACTCCTCTTAAAATCTTTCGCAGTACTTCCTCTGGAGGTTTAAGAGTTGCCTTCCCTCCTCATTTAATCAATTTGACTTTGGCCAGTGTGTGGATGCTCTCCCTCCCTCCCTCCCTCTTCATCTCTTCTCCGGGGCTGGAAAGGGCGGTAATTCGTGGGGGGAGCGGCCCCTGACCCGGCCCTCAGCCTGAGCCAGCTAAGCCTTAATTAGCTGTCGTGAAACGGCCTAGGATTCATTAGAGGAGAAATAGCTCTGTCAGGAGAAGCCATTTAAAAAAGATGATGGAAACTCTCTTTTTTTTCCAAAATGATAGCCGCGGTAATGACACTTTCTCAATAAGCAACGATAGTTTAATACGGTAATTGTCAGAAAAATGGGGTCATTACGGCTAAGCCCCCGAAGAGCCATTTAATCGGGCGAGTATGGCCACTGAAGCGTATACGCTAACTTTAAATAGCAGGATGAAATCAGGGCGGGGGGAGCTTATTCGTCGGCCCGGCTTGTGATGGAAACGGTCAGTGTCACAGTCGGTGGATGAGGTGGCCTCATCACAAGGAGGCTTGATTTAAAAAATGCCAGATAGACAACATGAAATGACCATTCCTTCAGCGTCTCATCCAGGGGTCAAACTGTGGGCCGGTTTCCCACTCAGTACCTATCAAGCACTAAGCTGATTTCCTAAATTTATACTTTCACTGTATTAGCTTAACGCTTAATGTCTCTCTTTTAACATTTATCCCCTTGTGGAATTTGACATTTATTGCTTAATTGGGATTGCTTTGGACATTGTGATCATCACTGACACGAGTTGATTCATGTCTCCTTTTTCCCTCTGTCTTTAAACGCCTCATGATGGCCAAATTTCTCTTGAGTTTTAATCTGCAACCACAGCTACAGTTTGTCATGTGCTTATTAACAACGTCCGTATGCACACAGGAGCTGTACCCTGCCTTCTGCATCCACAACGGCGGCAGCGACCTGGAGCGTCTGCCCACCGCCAGCACCTGCATGAACCTGCTCAAGCTCCCGGAGTTTTGCGACCAGCACCTGATGAGGAACAAGCTGCTGTACGCCATCGAGTCCTCCGCCGGGTTTGAATTGAGCTGAGGAGGGCGAAGGCTTCTCTGTCCCTGCATCCATGGACTCGACGCCACAGAAACGGCTTGGGAGATAAAAGTTTGAAAAAAAAAAAGAAAAAAAAAAAAAGAAGACGGAAAACAAGTGATGCACTGACCTGCCTGATTTATTGTGTGTTTGTGTGTGGATGTGTGTGTGCGTGTGCCAAGTTAAAGGGTGAGGAGATGATCACCCACAGACTGAAAGGAAAAGGGGTGCGAGGATGAAGCCGGGGTCGGTCGGAAGCCTTTTTTTTATCCTTGTTGCTTTTAAGTAATTTAAATGTTTAATCACTTGTCAGAACACTTCAGAAGAACAGTGATGCAGTTGAAATTTGCAGGAAATATTATGCTCTGAAATAAAAACAAGAAACGAGCGGTAGCAGCTGCTCTCTTGTGTAGTATAAAATGAATGGACAGTTATTTTTCACCAAAGATTAAGTGGCATCATATTAAAAAAGGCAATATAACAACAGAGGGACAGACTGTAGGACTCTAAAGCCACCTTGTGGTGAGCCAAGGGCTGTGGAGGCGGAGGAGCTTTTGTGTATATCCATCATTTATTTTCACATAGAGGTCATCAAAACTCCAGTTTTTGTCATTTCTCAAATGATTATTATTACTAGTAATAACTGTCATGGCCGATAACCATACTATAAGTGTGCACACGCTGTCTGAAGTGTGGAAATGACTTATATTGTTGGACTAAAATTGGGGGAAAGTGTTAAATGATTATGGATTTGTGAATATGTACATGTTTACAACTACTCTTGTATTATTCATTTATTCAGTATTTGTACAGGTTTGTTTTTCTTTCCTTTGTTTGGTGAATGGAGGCCTCATGTTTTCACACATGCTCGCTAAGGTGAACAATCTCCTTCCTGGTCAGCGCCTGAAAGTTTGCTCTTAGGGAGCAACTACTGTGTCGTGTCGATAAGGCTTACAATGATCAGTGTACCAACAGGGTGAAAAAAAAGAAGAGTGTATGGAAATGAATAAACCCACTTTTGTTTTTGCATTTTCTTTCCACAAGTCTCTTTTCTTGTTGCTTGTAATTTACAGTAATGACCAAGACATAAAACAGTGCTTTGTGGGAAAATCTCCTCCTGAGTTTTATGGCCTCTGACATATAATTAAAGAAACATCCAGTTAAGAAACACTGAGCAGAACTATTCTGGCCTTGGGATGCATTATCGGGCTGAGCACAAATTAAGATTGTGTGCGTTTGTCATAAATCTACCTGCCCTCTGATGCAGTACGGCCCGGGAAGATATCCATCCCTCTTTGGACGGAGTCCATCTCTCCATCCTGTCCTGCATGCTGAAACAGCCAACTTGCTGCCCCCTCTCCTCTACTCAGAGGCCGAACTCTGCGCATCTGCTGGGCCAGGGAGCTCAAAGTGGTAATTGGGTCTTAAAAAACGGACTTGTCATTGAAATGAGGGATTCATCTCAATTACCATGAGATTTATTTAAGACTATTACCTTATGATGGATTATAACTGACAAAGTTAATGCAGGATGTTATGAATCACCCTCAGTGCGTAATATACTTGAGCTTGCACACAGGCCTTTTAAGGGCTAATTGAAGCTTTTAGCCTTGTTTATCTTGCTGCAGAGCAAGGAAACATCAAAAATCACTTGAGGGTTATTGAAGATTATAGCCTACTTTGCACAATATTACTCCAAAAGTGCTGTCAACAAGGAAGGCCTGCTATTAAACCAGATGAGTGTGAACCCAACATGGAAGCATATCCGACAAGTTAACCATACCTGAATGAGTTCAACAAACACCCAGTCAGAATTATAGTCACAGCTGCAGGCATTGCTGGAAAGACAGAAAATCTTGCACCCGTCACAGTTCACCTTTTGTTATCATAGATTGCCATCTAGTGGTTAGCTATTAATACTACATTTACAAGTCTGTGTCTTGTATATCTGCAGGACAATTCGTGTAATTCGTGTAAAAACAGACAGCTTCATCATCCAGTGCCATATAACAAAATAGTAAACTTCAGCTCTTCTTGTTTGGTGTCCTGTGACACCCTGGAAACATTTCAAGGACGCATAATTCTTACACTTTGGCTACCTGGTAGCAGCAAAAGACAGAAGATATGAAGTTTGACTGCCTGGGCTCCATGGTTATGAATCTACAACCAAAAAGAAATGTCAGAATGTGGGTTTGTTAGCAGCACATTCAGGCAGCATTATGTGTGCCAGTGCTGCCTCAGGAGCGTACTTCCTGCTTGTCTCAACATGAACAGGGATTGGCCAACCTTGTATCTGGGGTTTAGAAATGTACATGTAAGCAGTTTACATTGTTTGGCCTATTGTACATTTATCTGCCAAGAGTTATTATTGTCTCATTTTTTGTAGCCTTCCTACCTTGTAGCTTATCAAGTGTAATGCAGTCTGCAGCCATAAGAATCAAAAAAAGGCATTAAAAGTCTATACGTTTAGAGACTGCTATGGACTGTATGATATGTAATGACCTGCACATGATATCTATTGCTGTGATTCCTCTTGCTCAATGAGTCTAATTAGATACTGACCGCTCATAATGTCTGTTATAATTAATAGCCATCTGTCATTTTCATTGGTTCCTTAGCTGGCAAGAGCTCCAGCCGGCTTTAACTGCAAGAACGACCTTCATTTTCCATTTAAAATCAATGCAAGTCTGTAATTTCAGGCTCAATTCTGTTCAAAACTGCAATAACCTGTTCTGTTTTATTCTCTTTCTTTGGGTTATGATGAGTTCAGTCTACTGACCCCCCCCCCCTCCCCATGGATCTTCTGTGTCTTGCCCAGTTTTGAGCTGTAACCTGAAAATATGGAAGCCCATTCTTGCCAAGAAAGGTGAAAAAACTAGTAAAAATAAAAATTTGCAGTGCGTTAAAACTTTGGCCTACTTGGCTTAGTAAATACAAAATGATATACCAAATAATGAAAATTTAGTCACATCTACTGAGATAAAATACTGAATCACTTTGCCAGAGCTGTAGCCGATTTCTCTTCTCTTAGTATCTCTAATTTTGGTGTCAACTTTTGATCAAAATCTATTAGATACAAAGCTGACTTCAAAGAACGAAAGCTAATTGCCTCACATCATTTGTTAAAGTTAGAGGCCGTACACATCACCCCCCAGGTGTTTTCTTGGTATTCTGTGGCAGTGTGCTGGGGCCAATTTCACAAGTATATTTTAGACTGGTCTTTGGTGTTGGGCCAGTCTTCATTTTGCTCTTAGATTAGTTTAATGCAAGTTAGACAGTTTCAATAAAAACTGACTTATCTTAAACCCAAAAAGATAGCCACCCTATTCCCATGCCGGGTTTCCATGGTAACAAAAAAAGAGGAAACTTGATTTGTGGTTTGCTAATGATGATGTTGTGAAGTGAAACCATGCTTGACTTCATATCTCTCTGACTCAACATTTTTATTAAATATGGGTAAGCATAGATAACAGCCCTTTTTCACAGGTTTTAGTTGAAATGAGACAGCCTTTTATGTTACTTATAGAGAGACATTTTACTCACTATGAGAACTTTTTAACTGGCTTTCCATGGCCACTTGTTTCCTACACTACACGACAGATGGCGCACAAAGACATTTGACTGGTCTTGGCACCTGCATGTTGCATGACAGAAGCCCGTTAATTAGCCGCATTTATTGACTGTTGCAAAATATCTCAGATGCATGAAGCACCTTTGTGTCTGTAGTTATGTAAAACGCACATATGAACAGCAAAGGCAGTGATCTGTCCTCAGGTTACAGGGTGTGCTGAGTGTCACCATGGATGTGTGAGCAGGTCAGTGAAAGCGCTGCTGTCGACACTCAAAGACATGGTGCTTTCAAGTACCTCTCGTAAAAATCTTTTTCATCGGTCCAAAGAAGTCTTAGATGCGACTTGACAAGAGTTAACTTCTGAAGAGTCCAATGTGTGACAGATGTTATTGGTGGTTATGATTTCAACACGACCTTGAATTATGTATTTGTGTCATCATTGACCAGACTCATCCTTACTATGCTGTGCTAGAATTTATTTATTCACAAAAAGTGAAGGAAATCAAACTGGTCAGTAATATTAAACAGAGGAAAGTTGGGGAGCAGCTAATGCAGAAAAGTGAGAGTTTAGTATGCTTAGTGTATGGACTGATACAAGAATTTAACAAGCACAAAGAACTCCTCTAATTTAGGGCCCCTAAACTGCATCTTTACTGCCAGGTGAACAACAGGCCTATAGCAGGCCTATAGCAGTGCTCAGTGCTAGATGTTTGGCTTGATGTGTCTTGATGTTTGCCACATTTTAATTGCCGTATTTTAATACTTATTTCTAATTGTAACTGAATCATCTCGCAAATAAGATAAAGAGTCTTGAAAGTCTTGAAAAAAAATACTTCTATCAATTCAGTTCCAACTCTCTTAACATAAAAAATAAACAGAATATTACAAGGTTTATCCTTTGAGTGTATCCACCACAGCCCACTGACTCTCAAACAACTTTTTTATTTCATTTTTGTATAAAACCTAGAGTACTTGAGTACGTTGTTCTCTCTGATGTCCGACAGTCCCTGAAAGTAGCAGCAACACGATGTGCTGGTTGATATCGGTGGACACACCGCCACCATCAACTGCAGTTAACGTACAGCTTCTGCACTAAGGCGAAGACAAGTGGTGGAGAGCAGCAAGAGAGAGGCACCTGGAGCGGACATTTCCTTTGAACAGGTGAGCACTACCTGAATTAGTATAAATGTAAGTGTTGTATGTGTCGATGCGGCTTCAATTTGCTGGAAGCGCGTTGACCGTGTTTACCGTCGCATAGACTCAAGTACTTGTGGGGATGCTGTGGTGTCGCTACCTGATGTCCCCCACGCTATCGCCCGGTATCACATATGAAATACTCTTATTATTTTACCACAGATGTAGATTTCATCTTTGTCTGAGAGTCAGTGTTGAGGACTGCGTGAAGTAGGCGCTAACGCCAAGCTAGCCTCAAACGTTTCAAATTATGAGTGGAGCTCCGTGCGTTTGCCTGGCTTTAGCTATCCAAACCCAAATAATGATAATATAGCAACAGCTAACAATGTTAGCTTCAAACCCTTTCAAATACTGTAGGGTTTCTGGCAATAATGAGAATATTCGTCAAGCTTTTGGTGGGTAAAATTGACATCCTACCATAACTGTTGTTGTAGCTATATGTTTCTGTCACCATTCAAAACATAAATAGTAAAGGCAACACGAGACCACCAGTCAAATATTAAAGTTACGACATCACTATTTTTAGAGGTCTTTTCGCTTGTTATGTAACCCTATTGCTATTTTATTAATATCCTCATGCAGTATGTCAAAAATGTTCATTCGGCTGTAAGACTTTCTGGAAGTTTCCCTTAATCTGATCGGACTGCTGTGTTTTCTCAAGTTAGTGCAACACTTGTGATGTTTGATCGGTCTGTTGATGTTAGCTGTCAGAAAGTGCAGAAACATGATCTACAGAGGAAGAAAACATTTTTTCACTCTACACTTTCCTCAGGTTAGACTAGAGTTTGTTTTCATGAACTGTTGTCCCTGGTTACAGAGGCCTGGGCGAGAGGAAGTACTTCAAGGATTAAATTCAACACTTGTTGTATTTGTTTGTGTCATAAATTACAGAAAATAATGCTTCATTTACTGGCTCAGTAGCAGCAAACAACAACAACACTTTTTAATTAGTTAGTTAAAATAATTTTGATCACTGATTAAGTAATTTATCAAGCAATCTGAGAACATCAGTACTTTTTGACATTTTAGGTGATTAATCGCAAAAGTAATTACAGATTATTTGATGCCGAAAATAATTGTTAGTCTATGAAGAATTGGGGCTGTAACAAGCAAAGTTTAGTATTTTTACTTGAGAAATGACCAGTTAATTGGATAGTGTAATACAACATGTGTAGTTTACATGTACTTCAGGAAACAATTTACTGGCATTTACCAAAGGGAATGTCAGCAAGGCAGTGTTTCCTGCCTAACTACTTTTAAGTACCAGACAAAGTTCTGATATTCATTTTGTCGCTTCATCTTTGAAACTAACCAGTTTGGCCACTTTTGGAAAATAAATTACCCAGCTTCAACTTGTGGATAATCCGATCTGCATGAGGTCTTGGCAAATCAGACGATATTACAGTGCCAACAACATAGTCCAGTGAGCCAAGTGCTTGTTTTGGTGTTGGAAGTGTAGACACAATAGTTTGATTGTTGGGAACTTTTGGAGATTTCATGTTCTAAACCAGGGTTTAGACAGCTTGATGGATTGTAGTTAGGTTTCGAAATTCCAGTACTTTCGTAACTACAAGCTTCCGTTGTTCAATTATCTTATCGGGGTAATGACATTAAAAGATAATGAGATAATTGTTTTATTTACTGAGATTGGACTTGGACTACACTATTGAGCCTGTTTCCATGTGTTTGCTAGTAAGTGAAAATGAACCCATATAGATAATGACTATTCCCTGTGCTATAGTCAGCTCTACATATTATGTTCCTTTAAGTCATCAAATCTCTTCAATATAGCCTGAACATATGCAGAGTTCTTTGGCAGTTTTACCAATTTCCATTTAAAAAAGCAGGTTTTTTTTGTTTTGTTTTTTTTTCTAAAGAGGCAGATCAGTTCTAACAAATGTCCCCCTGGATTTTATATCTTTTATATCCCACACACTTAATTTTGTGAATGCTTTCGCTAACCACGGAGAAAATGGTCACTGCTGTTTAGAGTAAATGAGATCTTCTTGGGACGATGGCCTCTTAGAACGTGTTTTCACTAGTGGAAAGTGAAGAGAAAACTGAAATGAGCTGCCTATAATGTGCACACTCTGTAGTGTTTAAAGCACAAACACTTCACTTGTTGCTATGAATCATTTCAGGTAAGGTACACGCTTATTATTGTGTTGTGTTTAGCTGTTATGCTCTGTCAGCTGTGATTTGTGTTTGGTGGTGGTTTCTAGCTGCTGAGAGCCTGTTTTGTCCGGTGCTCTTGTCTTGTTAATGTCGGATGTGTAGTGGTGTTTGAATGTTCTTTGACACTGACAGACCTACTCCAGCTACATTTTTTGATTGCAGTCACAGTGAGGGCGACTGTGTACTCACTGTTCAGTTTGTAACGGGATGAGGCTGGGTTTGCAGGTAATTATTCTAAAAATATGAAGTCTGCAGAGGAAAATTGGGCATAAAACAAAAAGGATCTAATTTGCAATCTTGGACGATCACCATTTGTTTTTCAGGAGCACCTTGCTGTCAAAGATAGGAGCAGAAACAGAAACACTGAAGTCTAATCATAGACTTTAATCAACAGATAAAACCTAGAGCTGCTCTCCTGGTAATTAATTTGGAAGTTGTGTGCAGTTGGAAATTGTTCAAGCTTTTTACAAGACAGATGTATCTTTATGAGGCTAAGATGTGAGCATAACATTGGTTACAGTAAGTGTGCAGTTTCAACATGTGGCAGTGTTAGGGAAATTCCAGTCACACTTCCGACCTCCAGTCCTGACCTGTGTCCCATTACACCGAGTTTACAGTGAATTTCAGTCTTATCCGATTTCCATTATTATTTCTATATTTGTCTATTTTCTCTTCAATAATATAACCACTCAGTGCACGCTTAACCTACAGTAGTCCCACATCAAAATGAGCTATTTAGATGTGTGATACTGTGATAGCTGCTGAATACCTCTGCATTATTTAAACTAACCTGTATCACATCTCTCTTTAATGGGATGATATAATTCTACATAGTGACCAGTAGTTAGAATATCAGCAGTCTGATGTTGTATAGTCAATATTGACTTATCACGGCATTGGTATAGTAAGTTATATACGGTATGTTGATAGATATGAATCTACAAATTGCAGTACAAAAAGTCCACAATTCTGTGGTTTTTTTTTTGACTAATTTTTCTTTTTGAAGTTTAACGTATTTCTGATGTATTTGTGTTTTTAATTTCTAGTTACTATTTATAATCATTTGATTTCCAGTAAAGTTTTCTGACCAAATTTTACTGTAACATTCTTGTTAAATGCAGCCTCAGTACTCTTATATGATGTGTTTTCACATTATGATAGATCCTTTGGTCTAATGTGATTTGTATGTGTGTGAAAACTTGTTCTAACTTGTTCTTTCGAGCTTGAAGTCAAATATTGATGCACTTCAATGGAATTTACCCAAATGATTATTAATTATTCATACACTATGACTCAAAATTGACCAAATTAATTAATGTAAGTGCCAAATAACTCATAAAACTTTCAAAATGACAGTCCAAATAGTAGGTTCTACATAAAATAGCCTAATATCTTTTCATTCCTGCTTTCCTCTTGTTTCTTTGTGATTCACCAGTGCAAGAATTTGACTTTTAGACTCATTTATCTACTGTTACACAACATTGCCCCTTCAAGAGAAATCTCATTTGGCACACCGCTGCAGCACAGCTGAAAAAACATGGAACAGATGTTGTTGTAATCTCCCACTGCTCAATTTGTCTAGAAGTGTTTGCGCCAAAATCCTGTGTAGATTCGAGTCAGTTCTTCATGAAAATTCTGAGCACTGAGCTCAGACCTTTGCTGTTGACTTCCTCTAAATGCAGGCTCCTGAGCCCATGAGCACTACCTCTACGATCCCTCATAAACTTTCCCTTTGGCAGCCTTCTTCAATAATCCCTCCTTCATCTAGCCATCGATTTTGGAGTCGTATCCTGTTGCTCTTGGGAAATCCCTAATTTCAAAGCAAGCTGGGAAATGTTGTCTTTACAAAAATGCGGCCCTGAGCTATCCTTGCAGCCAGTCATGCTCAGTACACCTGTCAGAGGGTTAGGTGTTGGGTTTGAGATTGTTGTCAAAAATCCAAACCACTTCAGCTCAGCTCCTGTAAAACACAGGAGAAGCAGCTCATCAATGAGGTCTTCACCTCATCACTTACTGGAGAATAAGGCCATCTGCCCTGTGGAGAGGTTTCATTTTGGCTGCTTATTACGTGCAGTCACATTCATTGTGTGTGAGCTTGTGTCCATACTTCAGGGTCAGGGTCAGATTCAAGAGCAACCACTAAATTTAGAGAATTGCTTTGAGAATCAGCTCTGTCCTCAACACCACAGTCTGATACACTGCTCTAATATTGATCCTAACTGGCTTTCAGTTTAAGGATTTTTCTTACCTCCTGAAAAGACCTATTTATATACTTGGTCTGCAACTAACGATTATCATTTATTTTACAGTTTTCTCAGTTAAACAGAAAACAGTCCAACAGCTGAAACTTTAAAGGTGTATTCAAATTACCATCATATTAGACAGAGAAAGCCAGATAATCCTGACCTGCTGGCTCTTTAATCACCAGCTCTTTAGTCTCAACGAATCAAGACACTAATAAATTAATACTGTAACTTCCTCTTAAAAATAGACTTGGGAGAAACACTAAATGTCCACAAGTTTATGGGAACAGATGTTCCCACAGTCAATTTGCTAAAAAATGTATGAAGTCATTAAGTTACAGATCGGTCAGGGATTGCTGCACAGCAAAAATCCATTGACCAAATAATAGTAAAATAGTCAAATACAGTTTTTTTTTTTTTTTTGCTGTCTATGTCTTTGTTAACTTAATTTAATAACAGCTTTTCAATTGACTTCTACCAGTGTAAATTTCAGGAAAATGGAAAATATAATAATTGACTACTTCTTTTTGTGAGCAGACAACAAGTGCAGCCGTCACCTCTGGTTCACTGCGGCAACTGTGCGATTGACTGACCCACATCTGTTTCTCACTCTGTAGCATGGTTCACGCTGAGCAGAGCCGAAATCCATCAGATCTGGGTTAGCTGTGCTGTGTAATGCTACCTCAGGGCATAAATCTGCACATACATGCATGGATACACATACATACATTCACACACACACTGCACAGAACCTGGAGTAGCCACATTTCTAGCAGGCACCAGTGTCCATTAAATCTCAACTGCTGCAGGGAACTGGTGACGGGTGAGTGGATCAGTAATGGCTGAGGTGAGGGGGATAAAAGACGATACATTTAAATGATGAGTCAAGATATTGGGCTGGTTTTTAGAAAAACCCTGTGGAAAATGGGTCAAACCTCTTTATATTTAAATTGTGGTTCACATGAGGATATATGGAGAGAGGGAGTTTATAACAGTAATGCTGAAAAAGATTTTTCAAATCAGTAGAATGGGGACCTGAACACAAAAAGAGGGTGTGGATAATGAAGTCTGTGCCATGTCCCAACCAGGAGTCATTCACTGGCACTTCCATGTGCCAAACACCCCCAACCCCCCACATGCTCATAACACACACAAACACAATCTAACTGCAAAGGCCACAGGTTATAAATAGCAAACAAACAGGACACAGTGGACTCCCAGTGTAAGTACTCCTCACTGGTTTGTTTATCATTTTTCATATGATAACTAAGATATCCCTTGATAATTAATGATCAGTTTTGGGTTGTCTTGACATTTTCTTCATTGGTTTTTTTTTTTTTTTTTTTTGGCCTTGTGCAGTCTGATGAATGATTTTTGTCCGTCTAAGAGGTATTTGGTTATTTAATGTCAATGTGTGGAAGGAAATCCAGAAGCTATTTAGGTGTGCCAACTTTAGGTGTGATTTATCAGATTTGGTGTAAACAGAGAATCTCCGGGGGTTTATCTCCTAACATATTCCACATTCTGTCATAGAGGTACAGATTTGATAGCTTCAGGTAAGATATTAAAAAAGGCTAATATTCTAATATTAAACAGTCATAACACAGGCAGGTTTACCACTTGAAATTCTTAGTCATTTTTAAAACAATTGGTCCCTGATTTCAAACACATGTAAAGCAAGCTTCTCATCACTAGCTGGTAACCGCGGAATTTGTTGACTAAAACGACAACTGTCTCCGGCATATCTGATGAGGAGTGGTTGGGTTATGCCTGGTTTAAAAATGGTGCCTCTGGCAGACATTTCCAGCTGACTGGTTTTAAAAGACGGAACATGTAAAAAAAGGTCCCACATATATACATGATATTTGGAGGTTGTTAACCTCTCTGAATCCAATAAAGCTTTTAGTTGTTTGATATTTCTTTGTATCTGCCACCAGATCAAGATTCAATATGTTAGAAGTTGTTTTTATTACACGGCAAGCCAGTTAGGTGCAGCGTGCAGGAGAGGTTTTGAGCAGATGACTTTGATGATAATATGTTGGTGAAGGTTATTCTTTGTGTGCTGTAGTATTGGAAATATCTGGGGCTAAAACCAGACTACTTGAATATCTTCTGACATTTTTTCATCAGACTTGTTCTGTCTTGTTTTTGAGAGTCTGGGCTTCATAACTTCAGCATTAGATCATTTAAAAGAATACTTCATGGTCTTTATAGCTATATTCAAAATTCAAAAGCAAAACATGATTCACATTTTCTGTCTTTTAACCTCAGGGTGAGGGATGATCACCCACTTATTATGTAATTTTGCTTGGCTTGTATTAGCTTAGCTGTCCTCCCCCCTTGCATCTCTATTTCAGTTCAGTTGATTACATTGTTGGGTATTGCCACCCTGTTTAATGCCATTGCCCTCTCCTTCCCCTTTACAAATTTAGCCCTCTGGTGTGGAAGGGAGATATCGTCCCCGTCACACATGGTTACACTCAGTCGAAGTTTGTTGGGCTTTATCTCTCCAGGCAAACATGTCTTAACAGAACTTAACTTTCTTTCCACAGAGGCAACTTGAGGACCCTCGCTCAAGACAGCACCGACAAACACACACACACACACAGACAGAGCCATGGTGGAATACTACCAGATATTAGGAGTCCACAAAAATGCAACGCAAGACGACATCAAAAAGGCGTAAGTGCCCCTGAGTGTTTTCTGCCCCATTTTCCCCCGGTGTTGTTGTTGAATGTTGGTTTAATAGGTTAATTATATCCACCTCTGGCTGTACAAACTGACACAAGGAACAAGAGAGCAGAGAGACTGCAATGCAGAAAGTTTCCACTCTTCTTCCTGTAACCTTGCTGCTGTCAAATACTTTCCCCCTATGCTCACCCACCACTCACGGTACAACCACAGAACAGGCCAGTTCCAGTTAATTACCTTTCCTCACAGGTTTCTCATTAGCACTTTTTGTTTTTTTTTGGACAAGAGAAGAGTTTCTGAAGTGTCTATTTAAATGTTAAGGATAGCAACGCCTGTTTGAAATTAGGCAAGTGCTCCTGAGGACATTAAAAGTTATTTTGGGTAATGCAGAACATCACTATGTAAAGTAGAAGCATGTGAGAGTGGTGAAAACCATTGATTATTACTGATTTATGCTGATTCAATCAACAAATGATGGGATATCCAATTTTCCAAGAATCCAGCATAGAAAGAAGAAAGGTAGCAAATGCTAAGAGTCTGCTATCTCTATGCACTCAGTCGCTTGCTGCCAAAGTCAAATGTTATCTAGACTATCACTAATCAATAAGTCTTATCTCTACCCTGTCACCCCAGCTCTCTCGTCTTGATCTCTGATTGAATTATTAGCCATGTTAGCAGTGTAGCCCTAGGGATAACAATGTCTCATGAAATTTGTGCAAACATTCATGTTCCCCTCAGGATGAATTGTAGTACCTTCGGTGATCCCATAACATTTCATCTAACGCCATTGTCAGTTCAAAATTTGAATTTGTCCAATACTATGATTTATCAACAAATACCGGCAAAACTAATGACATTCCCATCAGCCTCAAGCGTACTTGTGCTAATTAGCAAATGTTAGCATCCTAACCTTGCTAAATTAAGATAAATGACAAGGAATTGAAGTTCAGAAAAAGTAAACAGGGTCACCATTAGTAGTTTCTCCACCAAAGAGTAGTAACAAGTTTATATTTCAACTGTAAAATGTCCTTTTGTCATGGGTTGTGTAAAGAAAATGAATATTGACAGATATGTCTTTGTCTGTCTTTTTTTTTGTTTTTTTTAACTCAAATATTATTATTGATATTGACCTCAAAAACATGCTGATGTTAGCATGTAGCTTCAAGCAGTGCCTGCCTTCACTGTTGAACACAGGCTTCAGACTACAAAGACCACAAAAACTGATATGTTACACGATTATCAACTATGCCACATTGTTTAACTTAGTCTGGCTGGTTGACCATTGACCGGGCTTTAGACAGCCAGATAATGTCCCAGATTACAACAAAGACACAGACTACAAAGACTATTCACCGTAAATCCATAACCGGGTGAATCCCTGGATTGTGCAGCCTTTTTTCGCTGGCGGACTTTCACTCCCTAGTCTCATCCACAGAATCTGTGTGTCTGCTGCCGGTGCTGCTGCTGGGCTTAGAAACAAACAGCTGATGCAGCGTAAGCCGCTGTGCAAGGCCTACATTTCACGTCAATAGAGTTCACGCTGTCTTTGTTATTTCTGCTTGGGTGGGGAGAAGAACAGTGTGTGTATAGAGTAGTGTGCACTGTCTGTGGGTTTGGTGTAGTCACGCTTGCCACACTAATAAAAAGACATGCATATGGATATCTGTTTCTGATTGGAGATGTTTAGTGTACATGCATACACACACCTTGTATCTCTGTATTAAGACCTAACTGTTTGTCCTTGGCATATCTATGCAGCATACACTGTGTGCTTGTCTCTTATTTTTTATGTCAGCTCATATTTATACTTTGTGGTATTTATGCTCCAGTTACAGAAAATTGGCATTGAAGTGGCATCCAGACAAGAACCCAGACAACAAGGAGGAAGCAGAGAAAAAGTTCAAAGAGCTGTCAGAGGCATATGAAGTGCTCTCAGATGGTAAGATTTTCTGCAGAGAGAGAGGAATTATGTTATATAGTCATGTTGAGCACTGCATACATTAATGTGACAACTGATTCTCTTAAGTGCTCTATTTGAAATAGTTTTTATTATGTAAAAAAAAAAAAAAAAAAAAGCATGTCTTGTCTTTGGCACCTTAAATATGGAAGCTGACTTTTGTCTGTTGTCATCTCCTGCTGTTAAGAAACGATGAGACTGCACTTCCATTATCTAAATAAAGGCGTAGAGATTTTAAGACATTGATTTAATCGAAGGATTGTTTTCTTGATGAATTGTTTGGTAAACAAAATGTTCATCACTAGTTTCCAGAGCCAAGATTCCCATCTTCAGATTGTTAGTTTTGTCCAAACATCAGTCTAAAGACTAAAGATATTCAGTTTTCTGTCATTTAAGAGAATGAAAGGCTGCAAATTGTCACATTTGAAAGATCGAGAGGTTTCATAATCCACAATGAAATGTTGGAAGACTTGACTTACTCCAAGTTGGCTTTTATGAAAGAGCTTGATCCTGGTCCAGTTTATTAGGCTCATTCAAGACAGTAAGGCCAACCTTAGGATACAACAGTTTTCAATAACTCATTCCTGCTGATAGCTTAAACATTTATCATGCATCAAATTTGTAAAACAGCATGCTAACATCTTAGTATATCATATTTCTGTTTTTCTTGAGTGAATGAGCACAACGGCTTAAATATGACAGCAGAGTGTCTGGTAGGTTTGAGAGCACAGCAGAAGCCTGTAACATTTTATCACACAGTTATATAGCACAGACCCAGTCACAAGATACAGGTACTTTCAGCATTTAGACTCCACATTGTCAGGATTGTTTATGCTTGAATGTGTACATCTCTTTCAGTTTAGTCTGTAAATGAGTTCAGCTGCTGATGGTTAACAGGTTGTTTTATTTTATTTTATTTTTTTATACAGCTGTCCAGTTTGAAATGTTCACAGCAGACAGTCAAGCTGAAACATTAAATGAATTGTAAAAATAATATAAATTATATAATTATGTATCTGTTGGATGTAATGTAGAAATATTGACATTTTCTAGGTTTGAAAGGAATATTAAAATGTTATGTGGCGTGTATCAGCTGAAATTAGTTGGAGGTTCCATAAATTGTTAAATTACACAAGTTACAATTGACATTTTGTTGCATTTTAAGACTATTTCTAAATTATTCATAACAATTTTCATTCATCATGAATCTTTCTGTCTTGCATTTTCCTTAATAAATTCCAGTACTTTAAGTGTGGATAAAATCAGAAGATTTTTTATCATATATAACTTGATCTTTAAGTTTAACATTGTGTAAGACACCTTTTACAAACACATAACAAGCCCTCTAATAGCACACTGCAATCTCTCAAAGTTATGTACTACTGCCTACTATAATTTGTCACTGAAAATAAAAATTAAAAGGGACTGTTGGGTTGATGTTAACATATTATTTGCAGGGTGAAGACACCTTGTGACCCTAACTGAGGTTTATAATACAACAGGGGAGGACTCGCAAGGGGGGAACTGGTCCGTTTTATGTATCTCTCAATCTTATCTGAAGCCATACTCTTCCCACCACAGAAAACAAGAGGAATATTTATGACCGATATGGCAAAGAAGGCCTTTCAGGAGGAGGAGGAGGAGGAGGAGGAGGAGGTAAGGAGATGACTTTCAAAATAACATTTATATCTGTGCCAGTGGCTGCTAAGATTTCAGTAGTTAATGCCAATAAGGAGACTGCAAAAGTCTCTGTAGATGTGCTGTTTCGTAGTGGCAGGTTCTTACATTGTTCTGAAAGTAATTTAGGCACCAATAGTAACACGTGAGCATCTATTTATTTAAATTTACTACAAATAGCCTGGTATTGCATTGGTGTTCTTTTTTTTATGACCTGTTATGATAGCAGTGTGTGTAATCCTGCCTTTAATCCATAGTTTATGAGCTTTATTGTTGCTTCATGTTTTACAGGAGGCCATTATGATCACTTTGGTGGCGGCAGCTTCACATTCCGTAATCCTGAGGACGTTTTCAGGGAATTCTTTGGTGGCAGAGATCCATTTGCAGAATTGTTTGGTAAGTCCATTTAATTTCTGGCAAGGCAACTGATGGGATTTCTTATTTTCCCAGAGTAGGAAGAGAGAGGGATTGAATAGTGTCATAAGAGTGGGGCGTATGTGATGGCTATTATTAACTTGATAATTTTATCTGGTCAAAAATATACATGGATGGCCTGGGAATACTCAAGGGAGACGGAGAGAGGAGGAGTACATCCTGTAGGCCTCAGTTTTATGTATGTAATACATTGTTATTTCAGTTTCATAATTAGTTTCCCTGTTAGCTAGGAGCTAGCAGCTCCTGCTGTGTAGAAAATGTGGAAGATGGAGCGTAAGTACCCAGAAAACCTTCTGCAAAGCCTGGTGCTAATCCCCTGCAGTGCTGTAATGTGCATCTCCAATACACTAAGCACTGTTCACCTCAGGGGGTCAACTGCCACTAAATGTCATACTTTGGAAGATGCTGGGTATCTCTGCTGGATGTCAACCTCAACTTCATTATGTATCCTTCATGTATTAACCAGGTTTTAGACTATTAATTTATTCCAACTTTTTTAAAAATGCTGTTCTTATTCTTATTATCCTTTATAATCAGTTAAAAAGTGGCTGGATAATTACAGTGTATGGTGTTTTGTTTTTCAGTCACTGAAAGGTTCACCTGATGTGTCAGTGCATTATATTAAAAGAGAAAGTTAAAAAAGAGCTAGAACATTAGCGTACCTCAGGTCAGTTGTAGTTCAGCTGCATGTTGTTTCAACCGTTTTGTTCCATATTTTTCTCAGAGAAATGTGTGCGCTTTTTTTTTTTTTTTTCTTTTCTAGTAGCTTTTTGGTTGTAATACAACCCTTGATTAGATTTGCCGAGAGAACTTTTGTACTGTTGCCTAATGTATCGCACTGTTGGTTTCTCATCTGTTGTAATGGCCTCGTCTTGTAGTGCTGAACAGCTGATTGTCTCAGAAGTGTCAATAGTTGTATTAAGTATACTGTAGTAATAGGAGTTTTAGCGCCTGTCCTGGGTTGTCTGGGTTCAGCAGAAGGCTGATTGGAAGGCATGTGTAGTTCACCCTGTGTAGCTCTAAATATGGAGTTCAGACGCAGGCAGAGGATGAATTTGAGCGTCTACATCACTCAACTGGAATGCTTTCAAAAATAGCTTCCGTATTAAAACAAAAGCAGATGTAATAATGCCAAGTGTGTGTGTGTGTGTGTGTGAGCACATGTAAAACATGATACGATTCAAGCTCTCAAGCATGGCCATGCAACATAGACTTGTTGGAAAAACTGTTACCAGTATTGAGCTATTACACATGCTTACAAATGAGAACTTGTAGAAAAAGTTGAGAACACATCTTTTTATCAGACTGCTTTTATAATCTGCCTTTATGACACTAACATGTATTAGGCTACTGTATTTGTTTACATGGATAAGATAAAGTGGGGGAGCACAGCTGTCGCTGTTTACTCTTTTCAGTAAACATGAACCGTTTATAAAAAGTCAAACCATAAAGCTGTCTGCACTGTCGCACAGAAGAGCAAAGTTCAAGTTCTATTTTGACTGTGGACAACCTTTATCATGCTTAATTGGTAGGCAACAGGACTGTGTCCATTTTATCAAGTTTATTTCTATTCTATATTAAGTGTGTTTGCTCAAAGAACCATTTTCTTTCCCTATGACCATTTCTCATTTCCTTAAGATGGCAGACACAGAGAGAGCGAGAGTTTAAATATGTTGTTACAATCCCATCCAGCCTCCAGTCCTGACTGTCCAGCAGCAGCTGGTCCTGTGGATCAGTCACTCACCCACCTAGAGCATCCAGCAGACTGGTGGGGGTGGGGGGGTGGTGGGTGTGCTGTTGAGACAAATACAGATTCACACGATGACGAAGGCGTAGTTGTCCGCCAAGATCAGCGCACACTCATTCTAAAATGAACATGTAAAGAAGTAGACTAGAAGCAGATATCAGCAGACTCCCTTTTACACTCTTTTTGTAGATGTACTGCAGAAATGTGAGATAATATCTCAACAATATCTCCCTGGGCTCATGGCGAACATGGACATTGTGAAAATCCACTGACACTGTCATTTTAATGAATCCTGTGCTATTACGCCCTGTGCAGCGCTACACAGGCGTGGCACATTCTTCACTGATTTAATCTCGTTCTTTATGTTTGACAGGTCTTTTTAAAGTTTAGAGTACATAAGCAAAAGAGTGCTTTGCTTTTTCTTTGAGAATGCCTTCACTTTTCTTCAGAACTATCTCTTTGTGTACACTGATCATGTCCATGAGAATGAAAGCAGAATTCAAATGTTTAAACAGCATTTCTCTGTGCTTTCATTCCTCTCTTTCTTCCTCTGATGTCTGCTGTCTTACTGACAGCTTTGTAAGAGCCCAGCTGTCTTCTCTAATGTGTTCTTCTAGGTAAATGGACAGTAATGCAGTTACGACAGTGGTCAGGGGATACTTTTATTTTAAGCTTTCTGTCAGAGAGAACAAGCAAATCTTTCTTGTTGCTGCCTCGGTACATTCAAGGTTGAAGGAAGAGTCTTCTTTCAGCAAATGGTGCCAGTGATCCAGCCTTATCCTGCTGGGGTGACCCAGATTGGCAGCGCGCAATTAGTAGCATGTCCACAGGGCTTTAGGATGAGAATTAGTGGTGGGCACTTTGACGGTTTAGGGTTAAAATTGTTCCAGAAATTATAAACTGATGCTCATTAATTCACCACAGTTTTTTTAAAAAATTTTTTTTTATATCAGGTACTGAAATCTTTTGGAATCTGGAATCGGCCTTAAAGTGGCCACAATGAGTATTATTTTAAACAATGGATCCAATGACTGCTTAATGTAGAAGTAGTCACCATAGCAACTTAAAAGTAATAATATGTCAGTATTATGTTGAAGGCCCATCTTTGCTGCTGCCAAGTAGCCAAAAAAAACCCCAATAATTTAACATATTTTTTTTCAGTTTTTCTTCAAAAAAACATTAAACTTAAAAGCTGTTTTTGGATAACTAGTTTCCCATTCACAAATCATCAAATCATGCTTTATGATTCCCTTCTCAGCTGATGACCCTTTTGATGATTTCTTCGGAGGTGGTCGCAGTCGCCAGAGGGGCGCAAGCCGGAACAGAATGGGCGGCCCGCTCTTTGGTTTTGGGAGCTTCCCAGCATTCGGGCCTGGTTTCTCAGGGTTCGATTCAGGTGCGTAGAAATCGAAACAAATGTCATTACATTGATAAGATGCTGGATTCATCAAGAATTTTATGATGCTTTTCGAATTTTAAAAGTAAGTTTAAAAAAGTTTTTTGCTCTTACACAGGTTTTAGCTCATTCGGGGACATGGGTGTAGGAGGTATTACCTCTTTCTCTTCTTCATCTTTTGGCGGCGGTGGAGGAGGAATGGGTAATTTCAGATCTGTGTCGACCTCAACCAAGTTCATCAACGGCAGAAAAATAACTACAAAACGGTACCTAAACTTCTAACTCGCCAGCTTTTACCAGACATCTTTATTAGCCTAACTCTCTAAATGCCCTTTTATGTTTTTCCTTTTTGCTTTTTTGTTACAGGATTGTGGAGAACGGCCAAGAGCGAGTCGAAGTGGAAGAGGATGGTCAGTTAAAATCTCTAACAGTAAATGGTAAGGAGCAGCTCCTAAGACTGGATAACAAGTAATTATCGAGCCACAAGATTTGATCAACATACAGTTTTCACACCTTGGGGGAAAAAAAAAAAAAAAAAAAAAAAAAACTCGCCCAGTGACAATGTTTGTTACCGGTGGTTGGTCTCTCCTCTCTCTGTCCTTCTGCTTCTCATTCCCAATGAACAATTTTCTCATTTTAGCTTAGCTGAAAGAGAGGCAAGAGAGATGTTCACAGTATTTGTATATTTGTATTTATTCCATTATTCTGGGGGGACCATCTTGCTGGGATTTGTGTTTTTGTTTACTACAATAATTGAATTGTATTTTTCCTTCTGCCATATGCACAACGCTGGGTATGTGCTATATATAAATGCATATATATACATGTATATATATTTTCCTTTTGAGGTGGATATTGTCTTTCTTGTTGTAGCAGGAAAACAAGATGCTGTATGTTTGGACTTTTGCATGTCATTTTTGCTTTTTTTTCATTTGACCAGTTTAACAAGTGAATGACAAAAGCTTAACCACTGAGCCCTAATGTCTTTAACTTAAACTTCACCTTGCTAACCTGTTAGCTATTACCATGTTCATGCGTGTGTAATATGAATGACATAGATTATTAATAAATTAATTATAAGAATGTGCATTTTTCTTACTTTTACATTTGTTTGTGTATTTGAGAATACCACAGTTTGTTTGTTTTTGCATGATTGCTGATTCCAGGACGCTGCTTTGTAGTTTCACTGTAACTGTGTCAGCAAACCATGAACCACGCAACACCTTACACTGTTACTAGACGGACAGGAGACTTTTCATTATTTGTACAAAGAAAGAGAAAAACAAAAATAAAGAGTTCAGATTTGGTCAATAAAGTTGAGTTTGACGTTGTGGAAATGCTGCTGCAGTCACCTGGTGTCTGTGTGGTGTTCTGCTTCTTATCGTCTCACTCTTCCTGGAAGTATGAGGTGTGTGCTTGTGCCTGATCACATTTTAAAACTGCTTCACACAATCGCAATAAAGTGAAACCACAGTGCCTGCTTCTGTACACTCACCCATCATACAACTCACCGTGTGCATTATTTTAACCCACTAATGTCTCAGTTTCATTCATAGTTGACTCACGTTAGGGCTTGGTCGCTGATGATAGTGCACTGGTAATGTGCTGTGTTTTCCCACACTAAAATAATCCCATACATCATTTATCTGAGAGATCATGTGGAAATAATCACTGTTTTCAGCAAAGATACGCCTCTATCTTCAAACCGTTAGGTATTTTGTTTTATTATCGTCTCCTGTGTGGTAGGTATGCTTCACCTTTACAGACCAGGTGAGAATGAAACAACACCCACTTCTAGGATTCATTTGCTCTTCCTCCTGTTTCTTCATTTCTCTCTTTGCCCCTCCCTTATGGACGATTTTATGGGCTTGTATAAGTGCTGATAATGCACCTCTTCTGAATACGCCCTGAACAGAACCTGAGCTCTGCGGAGACATTGAGGCGAACAAATGACTCAAAATTATATTGTTCAGATCAGTCTCGTGTTTGTTGGGAAAATCCAAAGTGATATACAAATATGTCTCGCTTGGAGAGGTTTATTAAAACTGTGGGTTTGTCTACACTTTGTCTCAAACATATGATAGGCTCCGATTCAAAGCTAAATTGAGTAGTTGTGAGTGATTGCAGTTGGCTTAAAGGTCACTGTGTACAGAGAGAAGAGAGTGTGTGTGTGTTTCTTAAGGAATGTGCTCGGGGCTAGTTTATTTACACAAGACCCACCGCATATTTTTGTGAGAGACGAGTCAAGAGTGGGAAACTGAAGGGAGAGAAAGGGGCAGGGTGAGGCCTTCAGTTGAGTCAAGCTGAAATGTTAAGGCTTAACATTTAATACCACATGTATAAAAGCAAAATTATACAGCCTCTATGCATGTGTTGATAGTGTCAATCAGGCGTGAAGGCCATGTCTTCAAGTATTAGGCTTGTATTTGCTTTGTCCTTCAATTGCTTTTTCACCATTGCTGATTGAATTGGCGGTTACGCTTGCACAGTCCTGTTGCTAGGTGACACTGCAGCCTTGCGCCAATCTCTGTTTCGTACATATCCTGTACACTCTGCCCCTCTCTCTCTCTCTCTCTCTCTCTCTCTCTCTGTAGGTATGTGTTTGTGACAAAATGTGCTCAGTACATCACAGATAGATGTTGTAGATATGGATTATTACACCAACCAGCAATGAAAAATTAAGCAGCAATATCTTATAAAAAATTATAAGATCCTCATCTTAAGATCTACACAAATGTGTTAAATGTTCAGTGTTTTTATCTACATCTAATTTCCCGTAAGCTATAAAATTCAAGAGTCAATGATTGCAATTAAAGAATTGCAGAAAACACAAGCAGTGCTGCAGAAGGACAAATTATTGTTCATAGTGCAATAGCTCCCTCTCCTGGATAAGCATATAGTTCCGTGCCAAAACAGATAGTTTTTCAAGGGAGGGGGGGTTTAAGTCATAATAATAATAATTGGATTTGTGACTTATAATATAATTATTTGCCTCATTTTCAGTCCCGTTTTTTTGCCTATATTTTTTATACATTTTGGCAAACTGACATCACCAAATTATCTATTATTCCTGTTTGCAGTGCGTCCATGGATGTACAGGCAACTGTCTCAACATTACTTTAATATTGAGGAAAACATAAAAACTACAGGTAAAAGGGGGAGTCAATGTTATAGCCATTCAGTCACAATGAGCATCGAAAATAATAAAGGTGGAAAGTCTGTCCTAAGACTTGTGTCCATCTATACATTGAAAGAATTGATTTCCTTCTGTAGTCACTTCTGTTCATACCCATCATTAAAAAAATTTCTCTTCCTAATGCTCTTTCAGTTTAAGTGATGACAGCAGGTTAGGGAGAAATCCTGTTTCAGTGTAAATGTGGGTTAATTTTTCTTTTAAGACAGACTTGAAAAATTGTGAACCTACCCTTTAATTGAGGTGTCACTGTGGCATCTCCAGACTGTGCTGCTATGCAGGCCGAACTATAGCGCAGTCACCAACCGTTTTCATAACACCAACACACAGCTGTGGCTTTGACCTCACACAGAGTCTCTGCCTCACTTCTCTCGCTCTGCCTTCGACTCTCACCTCACAGTTTGAAAACCTCTGTGCTAGAACGCAAGGGAGACAGGGAAGTTACTTTAACAGCTTCGAACAGATGAAGCCGTTTCTCCTTGTCACCCCTCATAAATCACATCAATAAGTGAGAGGTCCAAGTGAAGAGGGATTCTCACTTCAGATTCACTCAGATTAAACACAATTTTTAGACGCTAGATGATTTTTCTAAATTCCTACCTGGGCAATCATCTCACAACCCACTATATTTATCTTCTCACTCCCCCCGGGGTTGAGTGACCCTTACCCCCCCCCCCCCCCGGTTGGGAACTGCTTCAAAAGACATGCATAGCCTAAGAAATAACGTTAAATAAGTAGTTGAAGAAATGTCAAATCATTAGATCTGAATTAATTCTGAGATTTTCACTGAAAAAAGGTATTGCTGCCTTTTACCCTCATGTGGCCACTAGATGCCACTGTTTGTATACAAACGACAGTCTCCAGCTGGAATCACATAACCAGAGGCATAACTGGAATAAATGAAGCAACATGTGACATATATGATTTATGTGGGTTTTGTTTTTTTTGGGGGGAAAAAACTTGAATTTCCTAAAATGATACTGTAAAGAATTCAATCCATGTTCATATTTAAGTCTTTTTGTTCATTATGATTTGATAAAATTGGTTCTGTAGTTCTTCAAAAGGCCATGGAAGAGCTTTGTCTCATAGAAATATGAGATGGGAAGTCGTGTGGCCTGTTCTCCTGCGTCCATCCATTCCAACATCACACATAATAGTGTGATTTCCTGTTCTGAGTTTCGCAACATTATGAAATATGGTGTCCTGTTGGCAGAAAGCAGCATCCGGTTTTAATCCCCTCTCCACCTCGTCTGCTTCACATTTTAGCAGGAAAAAAATCTCGGCCCGGAGCCACCGGACACTTTATGAGCGATGGCAAAGATAAGCTGCCGGTTTTTTTGGCCGTGTCTGAACAAGGAAACAGACTGTATCTCTCTGTGCTCAGCAGTAGAGTCACATCAGCACGACAGCAGACGCCTTGAACCAGGCGAGGGTGGACTGTTGAAAATAATCTGGTCCATAGTTGTAGTTGTCATGTATGGTTAGCCTCCTCCTGAACAGTGATTTATTTTAGGCTTCCTCAGTTGTCCACTAAACATCCAGTCTGCTGCAGTCAGGCTGCTTTTTTCTTTTCATCACACAGATTTTGTGTCTGTGTGTATTCAGGGTGTTAACCCGGGTGTTTGTGCCTGTGTACACGTTCTTGTATTTCAGTCTAGACAGTGTGCATCAAACTGCCTTTACAGACACACACACAGCATTGTTTAGCCTGGAGACAAATGACAGGCACTCTCAAGACAATAGCTGCAAATGAAAGCATCCAGGAACTCAACTGTGTTCACTCTGCTTTTCAAATTAAGTCCTTGATCCAGAAAGTAAAAGGGCGCCTTTATGAGCATTAAAAGATCTCATTATCATCACTGCTCTTTGATATTGTTTTTGTTGAAATTAATTATCTGATGATGGATTATGCAACGTCTTATCACCCAGGTAAGCGGTCCCATAATAGATGCAAATTGTTGGTCCTCTGGAGTAAAGGAACAAAGTACACAACCTTGAAGTCACATACAGGTTGGCTTAATCCAGCAGTCTAACTTCACCTGATAGGATCACCAGACACATGCACCTTGGGATTAGTTGTTTTTTTCCCCCCCAAAAGCTGGATTGAAAACGAGTGGCTGCAGCCATGAGAGTAAAGCCACCAATTGTCCTGTTTCTGTCGGTCCACTGGGAGCTGGTCTCTCTCTCTCTTTCTCTCTCTCTCTCTGCAGGGTCACCTCAGAGAGCTTTTGAAGCTGTGTTCGATTTGAAAAGCTAATTTGAAATAAAGAAATTCAAGTCTAAGGGCTAAAATAACATAAATCACCTGAAAGTTTAAGCATTCTCACCAACAAAATAAACCACGCGCTGCGAAAATTACTCAGCCAATTTTGACCTTAACACACTTGAAAAGCATTCCTGACAAAGAAATTGGACTTGGGTCAAAATGGATGACCTGCAGTAATAAGATGCCTATTCAAACAGAATTGAAATCCAGTGATGTCTTTGTCTTGGTTAAAGCCTGAGCACATGCAGCCTTGAGCTCCTCCTGAGAGAATCGAAAGAGAGCCACCTCCCTCTGCAATGTACACATAAAGAAAGTATATAAAGGCTAGTGTTTCAGTATAGCCACGATTAATGATTAAGATGACTGTGTGTTTATGTTTAGATGGCACTTGCAGCTTTACACCAATGTGTCAAACAAATCCACCATGTCTGTAATGACTTCTGATGTGTCTAAGGCCAGGCTATTACGCACCGTGCAAGGGATTTTGAAATGCTGGTGCAGATCCTGTTCTAAATGGGACCAGGTTCAGCACGGCGAGCATCTGGCCTCCTTTCTTCTCCTCTCCACTGCCTTAATTACACAACACAATGGCGATGAGATCTGCCTGTAATCTCAAAGCATAATAAGTCCCCAACCCCACCCCCACCCCCCATACCCTGCCTGCCACTAATTCAATATAAATGTAAATTACCTAGAGAAAAGAATAACCAAATCTCATTTTATTTACATGACTAATCACAATAAAGTCAGGCAGATGAAATATGAATGAAATATATGGTTGGTGTTTGATAGGAAGGAGGGGTCTGTATTGCCTTGGGGAGTCTTTGAACTTCTTGTTTTATATCATCTTTGTTGTTTCATGTTGGTTACATCAATATACCTTTTTGCACTTGTGCTCAACTTGCTGTAATAGATGTGTGCATCTCTTTTTTTCCCCTGTCTGATTGTATTCACACTGCCAAGGGCATCACAAGGTAATATGTTTCCCTTTCAGCTTACTTTTTCTGTGCCACACATCTCATGTCAGAAAGCTGAAATTCACAGAAGCTACATAGAAAAAAAAAAGAAAGATTTAATGTTGGTTTTAACACCTCAGGCGATCAACCCAGACAGCAGGAAGACAGGCTTTAGTAGTGATTCATTCCCACTCTGCTCTGCTCTGCTCACACCCACAGACATCGCAGCCGAAGACCCCTTGGAGGAAGACTTTCGTCGCCGCAGACAGAACACACTTCCTGGCCTCAGCCTGCACCAGCACCAGCGCTACCTGAGAAACTCCGCCCAAAACCCCTCAGAGGAAGAGGAGGAGCACGGCCTACAGAGCCTGGGACTAACGAGAGGTCTGCCCAATCACCACTGCAGGGCTGATTAATTACCAGCACACAGCTCTCCTTTAAAGAGTAGAGTCTTAATAAGCGCAGCTAATTGTCTGCTTTTGTGTCTGATGGCTGCACAAAGGGTGATGACGAAGAGTGGCGGGTTTGATTGGCAGATGTAAACACCGAGGACAGAGGTGTTCATTAGGCAGCTCTGTTCTACATCGCAGTAACGAACAGAGGTCAAAGGTCACCCTCTGTTTTCCTTCACAGGGTCAGGAAGTCGCGCACAAAAGCTGTGCCAATATATGCTACACACAGTCGCTGAATGTTTTATAATAGCGGCTTCGTTAGTTAAGGAGGCAACCTTTAACTTCACTGTGCATGGTTCCTGCTGAGATGCAAACAAAGGCCCTAATTCTCTCTCTGAGATAATGACATAAACTGCTCAAATATGGGTCCTCAGAGAGTGTGTTTTCTAAGTAATGCTGCCAGCTGAAACTAAGCATTTTAAATGTGAGGAAAATTAGCACCACTTTCTAAGGAGGAGCTCTTTCTATAGTGGTTACAAGCTGTAACTCAAACCTTTATTAATCCTTAATGAATCATTTACTAATGCTTTATAGATATCTTGCAAATCATTTGTAAGAAAAAGTTTTTGGTTGCCAAGCTGCTGGTGTTTATCCGTGGTATCACACGTTTTAGCTCTTAAATTCACTAAGAAGAACTCTCGAATGGGCTGGTTGACCTCTAACCCTGTGGAAAAGGGCTGCAGTTCATCTACATCACAGTTAATTACTGAATTGATAACTTATTAAAATGGATGTATGGCACATTTGTCAGAATAATCAGGGCAGTTTGAACATGGTGAGGAAATACTTGATGTGAATAATTGCATTCAGGGTTTAGGATGGATCATATACCGTATAGAGAGAAAACTTAGGTTCACCTGGAAATATTCTTTTTTTAAATTGAGTTTAAATTGTTTTTTTGTTTTAATTTCTTAAAGATAAGAGAGAAAATACTGACATCAAACTTGGAGAGGTTTGTGGTATACATTCAGTGCAATTTGTACAATCAAACAGGACAAAACAAGAAATATATTACTAACTAACTATTTTATACTTTTCGGTTTTTGTCATCTTTGGGGTAAACAGAGTAACTGTATACCTCAGTTCCAGTCTTTGTGTTAAGCTAGGCTAAATGGCTTTTGGCTGTAACATCGTATTTATTATACAAAGATGAAAGCAGTGTCATCTAACTCTCAGCCAGCAAATAAATTAGCATATTTCTTTAATGACTTTCTTACCAGAGAGATTTTTCACAACCTGGCAGCTCGTAAGTTGTTCTTATTAACAGCGTATAACTGTCCTATAGAGCAAGTGATTTATTAACATTAATAATGTCATTAGTTACAGCTTATAAACCCAAATAATTTAAATGTTTAATAGTAATGTTTGTTTGCTCTTTTATTTTGTAGGACACATGGACACGAAAAGGAAGAAACTGTGGCTAAAGGAGGGAGAGTCCAAAAAGAAAAGAGCTCCTCGACTCTTCCCACGATTGGGTGGGCTCGGTGCCTTTTTTTAAACACTCAGCCAAACACTTGGACACGCACACACACCTACATATTTGTTGGCAGAAGCGCCATCAATCATACGTGGCATTAGTTCATCTTTGCTATGTATCAGAGGCCCAACATCCCCCACTGTGCTGTGCTCTATCTCCTCTTGTCTATCAGCTGCAGTGCAGAGCATACCTCCTGCATGCTTCCATAGCCTGCAGAGACCTCACTTCAGTGTTTTGTGTTGTCTAAGGTATATTTTTAGTTGTTAAGCTTTTGCTATTGCTGTATTTATTGTGGGTGGGCCCTATGGATGTACAGTGAGCGTTCAGAACCTTAATTAATCTCCTATGATTGGACTTTTCCACTTTTTACAGCATGTTTTTAGAGAGTGTTATTGTGTTTGAAAGGGTTCAAATGGAATGAGAATTACAGTAGCAGTCACAGTGTTGTGATAAGCATGAAAATTACTGGACTAATACTGTATAGAATGTGAGAATAAGTGAAGGTCAAGCTATTCAGTGAATCCTTTTTCATAGAGACAGATAGAGACAATAAAGACAAACAGAGAGAGGGATATCTGGGGAATTCAAGAATAAAACATTGAAGAGAGAGTTTTATTACACAAGGAGATGAACATGTTCTGCTCACTCCTGCGTCATACATGAAAAATGAATATCAACAATCTGGCAGTGACATTGTCCACTCTTTACCACTAGACCCACAGTGTGAAAAATAGCTTTTAACTCCTCTCAAAGTCATTATTTTCTTTTTTGTAAGATTCTTTGTACAGAATAGATTCAGTAACATATTAACCTTCCATAAGTGTTTCGTAAAAGATTATCTGAACAAAGTGACAGTTTCCCTTATTTGATTTGTCCTTGACAGGTTGTTCACATGATAACTGTAAGTGGAAATGTGGAAATGTCTGAGAAATGTTCATTTTTTATGGACTCTTACCAATAAATCCTTAAAGAAAAACATGTCCTCATGTGTAACTACTTTGTATTGTATCATCATATCATATCATTTCTTATCGCGTCATGTCATGTCTTGTCGTGTCGCATCGCATCGCATCGCATCGCATCGCATTGAATTATATCAAAATGCATCATTTCATATCATTGTGTCGTACTGTATTGTGTAGTATCCTAGTGTAGTGTGTCGTATCAGAAAATTTTATTGATCACCAGAAGAAAAATTTGTTTGGTAAACTTTATGGAAGCACAAAAAAAAAAAAAACGACAACAAAACACTAAGATCACGAAACAACCCAAAAAAAAAAACCCAATGTAAATGTCATAGTATAGTAAGGCATAAAAATGTCAAAAAATGTCATACTTTAGTAAGGCACAAAAATGTCAAAAAAACGTCATAGTATAGTAAGGCATTAAATTGCCATACTATAGTAAAACATAAAAATGTCATACTATAGTAAGGCAAAAAAAAATATCAAAAAAACGTCACACTATAGTATGGCATAAAAATGTCAAAAAACGTCATAGTATAGTAAGGCATAAAATCGCCATAGTATAGTAAGGCACAAAAATGTCAAAAAACGTCATAGTTTAGTGAAGCATTAAATTGCCATAGTATAGTAAAACATAAAAATGTCATACTATAGTAAGGCAAAAAAATATCAAAAGAACGTCATAGTATAGTAAGGCATAAAAATGTCAAAAAATGTCATACCATATTAAAGCACAAAAATGTCAAAAAACGTCATAGTGGAATATGGCACAAAAATGTCAAAAAACGTCATAGTATAGTAAGGCATAAAATCGTCATAGTATAGTAAGGCATAAAAATGTCAAAAAATGTCATACTATAGTAAGGCACAAAAATGTCAAAAAATGTCATAGTATAGTGAGGCATTAAATTGCCATAGTATAGTAAAACATAAAACTGTCATACTATAGTAAGGCAAAAAAAATATCAAAAAAACGTCATAGTATACTAAGGCATAAAAATGGCAAAAAAGGTCATAGTACAGTAAGACATTAAAATGTCATACTATAGTGAGGCACAATAATGTCAAAAAACGTCATAGTATAGTAAGGCAAACAAATGTCAAAAAATGTAATAGTGTAGTAAAGAATAAAAATGTCAAAAAAGGTCATAGTATAGTAAGACATAAAAATATCAAAAATATCATAGCATAGTATGGCACAAAAATGTCAAAAAATGTCCTAGTATATTAAGGCATAAAATTGCCATAGTATAGTATGGCACAAAAAATGTAAAAAAAACGTAATAGTATAGTAAGGCATAAAAATGTAAAAAAAAGGTCATAGCATTGTATGGCACAAAAATGTCCTAGTATTGTAAGGCATTAAATTGCCATAGTATAGTTAAACATAAAAATGTCATAGTATAGTAAGGCAAAAAAATACAAAAAAAACATCATAGTATAGTAAGACATAAAAATGTCAAAAAATGTCATAGTATAGTAAGGCATGAATTTGCCATAGTATAGTTAGACATAAAAATGTCATACTACAGTAAGGCAAAAAAATATAAAAAAAAACGTCATAGTATAGCAAGGTATAAAAAAGTCAAAAAATGTCATAGTATACTAAGGCATAAAATCGCCATAGTATAGTGAGGCA
This sequence comes from Seriola lalandi dorsalis, assembly GCF_002814215.2. Classification (NCBI taxonomy): domain Eukaryota; kingdom Metazoa; phylum Chordata; class Actinopteri; order Carangiformes; family Carangidae; genus Seriola; species Seriola lalandi. The sequence continues at coordinate 609,227 of NW_019525169.1, read as the reverse complement.
TAAAGATATCAAAAAACGTCATAGTGTATTAAGGCACGAAAATGTGAAAAAATGTCATAGTATACTAAGGCATAAAATTGCCATAGTATAGTAAGGCATAAAAATGGCAAAAAAGGTCATAGTATAGTAAGGCAAACAAATGTCAAAAATAGTCATAGTATAGTAAGGCATAAAAATGTCAAAAGACGTCATAGTATACTAAGGCATAAAAATGTCAAAAAATGTCATAGTATACTAAGGCAAACAAATGTCAAAAATAGTCATAGTATAGTAAGGCATAAAAATGTCCAGTGTTAGAAGAATCATCACTCAGTCAGTCAGTCAGTCAGTCAGTCAGGGACCTTCGCAATTATAGGGTTGGCCCCGCTGTTGCAGTCCAGCCAAACATGTTGATTAGACCAGCTTTTATCAAATTGCTCCTTAACCACAGTATCAATAGCATCAATATCTTTAGCAAGGCATAAAAATGTCAAAAAATGTCATAGTATACTAAGGCATAAAAATGTCAAAAAATGTCATAGTATACTAAGGCATAAAAATGTCAAAAAATGTCATAGTATAGTAAAGCATAAAAATGTCAAAAAACGTCATAGTATAGTAAAGCATAAAAATGTCAAACAATGTCATAGTATAGTAAAGCATAAAAATGTCAAAAAAGGTCATAGTACAGTAAGATATTAAAATGTCATACTATAGTGAGGCACAATAATGTCAAAAAACGTCATAGTATAGTAAAGCATAAAAATGTCAAAAAATGTCATAGTATAGTAAGGCATAAAATCGCCATACTATAGTAAGGCATAAAAATGGCAAAAAAGGTCATAGTATAGTAAGGAATCAAATTGCCATAGTATAGTAAGGCATATAAATGTCAAAAAATGTCATAGTACACTAAGGCATCAAAACGTCTTAAAAATGTATAGTCAGGCATAAAAAACATCATAGTATAGTAAGGCACAAAACTTCATAAAAACATCATAGAATAATTAAAAAAATGTCATAGTTTAGTGTGTCATAATAACATCACAGTACAGTATGTAAAAAATGTCATAGCATAGAAAGGCATAAAAATGTCATACTATAGTCAGTTATCAAAATGTCACAGTCACAGTAAATCATCAAAATATCTGTTATGTGCTGTTGTGTTGTCGTCTATGTGTGCTCCCCTCTGCCACTCAGCACACCCTCCACTGGCTTTTCTGGAGAATTAATGTTATGTTTTAGTCAGAATTGATGTTTCACCCCAGAGCGGAGACAGAACACAAAACACACCAGCAATAACAGTGCAATAGAGTTTATTTGGGAAAAGGCAATAGTGATGGTGAATGCAGAGGGGGAGTGGGTGTGGGGAATCCAGGTGTCTGCTGAGTACACAAGGCAGGAGTAAGGAGGACACTGGAGACCAAAGGCAGGTGCTGGTGTGGCTTGGTGACAGTAGAGTATGGCAGGATCAACAGCATAAAATCAGGAAGTCTTCTGGATCACAGGAAAACATATACAGGCAAAAACCAGGGAGATCACAGAAACACTAGATAACACTGTAGTCACACAAACTAATCAGAGCGGCTGAAAGAGTACCTACCACTGTGAAGAGCAGAACAATCTGGCCATTCGACAGTTGACAAGCTGTATGACATTTCTCCCAAAGATAGCTGCTCAGAGCTTTAGTGTTGAAGCCTAGCAATTTGTGGTTGCTGTTAATTTGGATCATCTTGGTTTTGGTGCAGTTTTAGTTTCCTAATGAGTTTTGCATTGTCAGCTTTTCGTTATAGTTTTTACTTATTTAGGAATAATATCTTTTTGCTGAATCTGTTGTATAGTAAGGCATAAAAAGCATCAAAGTATAGTAAGGCATAAAAAACGTCACAGTATAGTAAAGCATAAAAACATCATAAAACTTTCATACTATATTAAGGCATAAAATCATCATAGTATAGTAAGTCATAAAAACATCATGTTATAGTAAAGCATAAAAATGTCATAAAAAAAATCATATTATAGTAAGGCATAAAAACATCATAGTATATAGTAAGGCATAAAAACACCATAAAAACATCTTAGTATAGTAAGGCATAAAAATATTATAGTATAGTAAGGCATAAAACTGTCCAGTGTTAGAAGAATCATCACTCAGTCAGTCAGTCAGTCAGTCAGTCAGTCAGTCAGTCAGTCAGTCAGGGACCTTCGCAATTATAGGGTTGGCCCCGCTGTTGCAGTCCAGCCAAACATGTTGATTAGACCAGCTTTTATCAAATTGCTCCTTAACCACAGTATCAATAGCATCAATATCTTTAAACAAATGTAAAAAAACAAAACAAACAAAAAAACAAAAACACACAAGCGTCACTGCTAACTCTTCATCAACATAATTTCTTCTTTGTTACATTGCCAAGTCACCTGAGCTGCCGTGTCTCCTCCTTACTGTATGTGTTTCTTACCAGCTGCTCTCCTATAACCACAGTAATTTTAACAGAGGCAGGGACAAAACACCCTGGATTTCCCTGTCACATGGGCAGAGATGTGGAAAGAGCAGCATTCTCAGATTATTTTGAATCAGCCTGCAGTGTTTTGTATTATTCATGTGGCAGAAAGCATGCACATGACCCAGCAACTCATTTGGCCCTTGTTCCCATGCAGCCAGTAGTCTCTAAGGGTTTAATTAAACAGTGTCAAGGCAGTGGCCCATCTCCCTCCATTGCCTTACTTTTTACAGGGCTCATCCTCCCAAAGTCATTACAAAACTGTTTCTGACTGGGTAAAAAAAACGGTGAAATGCTCCTATTGACTTCCACTCTGAGGACATCTACCTCCTGAGGAGCGAAAAGCAGAGCAACAGCTCACTGTCAAACTCCCTGTCAGCCACTGTCTGCCTCCTTTAAAAGAAAAATCACCCACTTTCACCCGAATGAAGTGGAGCGCCTATTGACACCCATCACCACACGGAGAGAAATGATGTTCAATGTGAGTATCTACACTCAATACACTAGACTGTGAGTAGAAAGAAAGGCATAGACCTGTTTGACTGGAAGGACTGAAGGGATAGATAGATAGATAGATAGATAGATAGATAGATAGATAGATAGATAGATAGATAGATAGATAGATAGATAGATAGATAGATAGATAGATAGGAAATGTTACATTCAGCCCTCCTCTCCACCCCAATAATTTACATACAGTCCCTTAACTTCACCAGATACATAGATGCAAACAGTAGATATAATTGCACAAAACCAATGTACTGAACAAATCTTAAAATAGGATCTGTAACATTAGATAACTACACTATATGTATACATAATTAAAATTCTACACAATAAACATGCAAAAATGCAATAAACAAACCAGTGTTCCAAAACATGATTAAAAAGATCAAATATTTCTTATGTGTACACATAAAAAACAACAATAAAAATGCACCAAATAAGCACTGCAGACTATGTTGAGGCAACTGTTTGATTATAACAAAAACTTTCTCATCTGTCACAAGTTGCATCATACATGTTTTATTCATATCACGCAAAAAGCATAGAAGTGGGTATTGTTCTGCCAGATCAGCATGAATGGCCTCTTTAATGTTATTATAATTAAAAAGTGCTGCAGCCGTTCAAACAGGAGGTCACGACTGCAACAGTTGTATAGTCCTGTTGAAATTAATAAACGTAATTGTTTATAACTACCCGTGATTGGATTAAATCAACATGAAACAGAACAAGCGCTGAAACACAGATGTTTTTTTTTACCAGCAGCGGTACCTAATTGGTTTGGTGCAGAAATTGCCCATAAATCCCTTGTATTTCAAACAAGCTTTGAACACTCATCGCTGCGGAGACAATTTGTTACTCATCCCCTCGTCAAAGGGCTTTTGTTGTGCTCAAGGACTTAAGACTTTCAGCGAATTTGAAAAAAAACACACACTAGGGTCAAAGAGAGTTGATGCAAGAAGATTTTTTTTTTCAAAACAATTTTACAGAATGATTTGGCTACCAAATGGCATTTAAAGAAAGTAGAAACAGGACATCCAAAGTGAAATAAAAAGCCTCCTAGGCGCGCTTTACTGTCAGACAGGGATTTGGGTGGAGTTAAATTGGAGTGAGATTTCTTCTAGGGGTGCACTCAGAAGATTAGGAGAGAGGAAACACTGTCACAAGTGTCCTTTGAGTAAACTGGCAAAGGGAGCAGAGAGATTCACACCTCCACCTACAGTTCAATAAAGGCTTTCCACACAATGGTACAGCATGAAATGGTTTCTCTAAATGTCAAATTAAAAACTGTGCAACATAATTTAACATAAATGTGTAGACATTAAGTCTGTTTATTTTTTCTTTGGAGTATATTTTGGCAAGTAGCTTGTTCTTGACTCTCATCCAACTGAAACATAATAAAATTCTTCAGTGATTGATTCTTCATGCCTTGTTTGTGTATTTGCATGTGCTGCTTATTATTGCATTAGAGGTATTAATGCTGCTTTGTCTTGGGAATGGAGAAAGGATTTATGTGAGTTGAAACAGAAGCCTGAAGTTTTGTGTTTGTGTACTAGTTGGATCATGGGCACAATAACTACAGATCCAGTGTGGCACATGGCAGTTAAAAAAGACAGTTGTCATAACTGCAGGGCCCCAAACAAAAAGCCAGTAGGAACTCTGACCGTGACACTGGAGTAAATAATGTTCTTGTTGGAATCAGGTGGCTGTTTTCTGGCAGGGATAGAAATCTGTCTGGACAGTCTGAGTGTCACTTAATCCCAGGATAGAGGAGCTCAGTGTGGAGCAGGATGTATAGTGTGTACTGTAAATGGATCAAAGCTTGGTGGAGACAGAGAAAAGAGACTTTGGATACACTCGTACTCTCTAAAAGCAGGATTCACAGCCACAATATCTGTTCAGAGAGGGCCAATGATCGATGGACAATGATTAAACGACCCACTGGTATGTAAAGTATTTAAAAGTTAAAAGTGTCAACCTGTTAGTAGCGCGAAAGGAAAAGTTAGAGGATCACCAAAGTCATTCGGATACATCGCCTGAGGGCCATGAGTGTCTGTTTTGTGCCAATCTATTGAGTAGATGTCAAAATATTCGATGAATAAGAGAAAACTCTGATCTTCTTGTAGCACTAGATTAAAAGTCAGGTGATCATCAACATCGTTAGGATTAATCCTCTGTGGATCATGAATGTCTGTGCAAAATTTTATGGCAATCCCTCCAGTAGCTGAGATAGTTAGTATAGGAATGGCAAAAAATTCAGTAAATACAATTTTTACTCACTGATAGCGTTTGTATTCCTTACACAGCAGCTCTTTCAGCTTTCAGATTGTGTTTTTTTAAATTATATTCTGTGTTTCTTTTTCTTTCAGTTTGTCTCGAATGTATCTACCTTCCCTTTTCCCTCGAGGCTCCGTGATAGCATCTGTTTGGTGATGACATTGTTAGGTCTTTTCCTCCTATGTGACCCCCCCCCCCCCCCCCCCCCCAGTCATCTCTACCTCGTCGTCTTCTTTAGCTCCACGTCTATCAGCTCTTGTTTGATGGATTTCCAGAAACATTTCACTCAAGGCTATCAGCAGAGAAGTGCAGCAGCTTAAAATGAAATTCTACAGCTGAAGGTACGAGAAAAGCCATTGAAAAAGGAAATATAGTCAAAATCTTATCTGAAATGCAGCTTGTGTGGCTTTTACTTTCATGCCAGGAAAGAGAGGAAGCCACTTTTCTCAAATTGTGATTGTTATTTTGGAATGAAATGATGGGGGACCGGGGATGATTTACAGGTAAAACAACAGTCAGCTGATTTAGGCGAGCCCTCAATCCCAAAAAGAGCAGGTTCAAACTGTGAGAGCAATAATCTTACCTCAGTGACAAACTCGGGCCACTCCTGTTGTGTGCAATCAGCCTACAAGAAAATATACAGGCAGTGAAATGAAGAAATGAAAGGAAAACTAGTTGCAAACTAGTTTTTGTTGCCTTTGAAACAAGCTCCAAATGTATACACATATCACACATATATATGTTGAAGATCTCATTACACTTATTGTGCTGTAAAAATTTAAACCTCTTTTCAGGAAGTATTCATAGTTTTGGCTCCTACTGTAGTTCACATAATAAACTGGGAATATGTTCAACCTCACACATAATAGACAAAGATGTAAGGGAGCGTTCAATCTCTGAAACAGTTAACTTAAACAGTAGTTAATCTGTTGAATCTCAAAACTGAGAGGAAATTTCAGTCAACATGAGGCTTCACATGCTCGAACATGTATCCAAAATGAGAAAAGTCCCTATTTTGGAAACAGTGACACTATACAAATTGTACAAATGGTGTTATTACTGTCCACATTAAAAAGAAAATATTGCCCCTCCCCCCTTTAAATTTGAGGCATGTTACTGTATTAAAATAAAAAGGTTTAAAAGCCTTTATCATTGTGGATATATGGTTAAAAACAAAACACGTACCCTCCTCATGGTCGAACAATCACACACACACAGGTAAGTGAATACTGTAGGGACAGGCTTCAGTCATGCATAAGAAAATTTGTACAGTAATGTCTGGCTCCCTCATTACACCTGTAACCATGCTATGATTGAACACTGTCAAAGATAGGAGATTCATCGCTATGTCTGCTATAGCTACAGGCAACTGTTTTTCATTGGAATTACTTTCTACCAAAGAAATAGTTCCTATGAAAACTGTCGACAATGGTCCTGTGGATTATCCAGAGTAACAGGGACATTGTTTTTAGAAAGAGATGTTGCTGTTGATTTTTATAAAATGTAATCTATTGTTCCTGTGAGCGCCACAAATAACATACCATTCACCTCCATTATACTGGTGTGAAGAAAGAAGAGACACATACCTCAAATCCTCGGCACATAAAACCAAAACTATCATGCAAGGCTAAACACCACTACTAATAAGTGATAAAATATGTCTTTTGTAACTTGGATGACCTGACCCTGTAAAGGACTAAGGCTGGTGATGTTCTATATTTTTATTGCAGAAAAGACCAAACCAGGCGTCAGCCCATCTCTCCGTGCTTTCTGAGCCACAAGCTCCTTCGTTCCTACTGAAGACGTGAAATAGGCTAAGTAATTTCTTGACAGATTTTCAGGTGCGGATTAATACTCATTTACCAATCCAGTTTGAAACTATGGCAGCAGAAGGGTGCACGTGGGATTGACTCAAAATAACTACAGTGCCCATGTTTATCCTAATGAGGGCACCCAGTGGAACAGTGTGTCTCCTTTATGTTTTTTAAATAGTTTTTGGACGACAGTGGAGCTTTGAATAGGAATAAGATGTATCAGGCTTTGGCTGTACAGGCAATACTTGTTAGTAGCATCAATCCGTTGTTGGTTTTCCTGTTGACAATAGGAAGAAAATAGAAAATTATCATCCTTATCCTTAGCGAATATTTAAGCTAAGTTACAGTACTTTTACTTGAATAGAACAAATAATAACCACTACCTCTTTCCAACCCTGATCATGATTTCAAAAGAAGCTGCTTGCATCTGATGAAAGCACTTTGTTGGTACTTGTATCAAAATGAGTCATCTTAATGGGTTAACAGTACTTTGAATATTTAACCAATTTCATGTTTGGGCAGATAGCTCTGTTTCTGAAAATGCTCCCAGGAAGCTTGCGGTTGCCAAAAGCCCTTAAAAGAAATCATCATAAAAGTGTTAACTGTTCAAGTATATAAAGCTATTGCTCAGTGGCATTCATCTGGAATTATGTGTAACCCTTTAGTTCTCTCTGCCAGGCCAGAATGACATGTAAAACAATCCTGGATGGACGCTGTGGGCATTTTGTGTGTAGTGTTCCTCATTTTTCTGGTTGTGCAGGGAGATGGGATCCCTGCCTCTGGAAACTGCACAGCAGAAAGAGCAAGATTACTTAAAAGTGGATGGAAAGACATCAGTGTGATGTATTACCACAGTGAATATTATCAGACCATTTGGACCAGCACAGAGCATATCCCTTTGAAGTGAAGATCAGGCCTATCTGACATCACATGACGGTCATAGCGCCCTTTGAATGATGATGTATGATTACCGAGAAGCAGGTGAACAAACATCCCACACTTCTGGATCATTTACATGTGAGAGGAGTATGCTGTAAATCAACACTATCATCATTATGCTTTATGTAGGGTCCTGATGAAGTACAAAAGTACAGGAAGTCTTTCTAAAGAAAAAGTGAGAGATTCAGTAAAAAAAATGCATTTACTATCTGTGGTTAAATTCAAATAAAACGTAGGACGAAATTGATTCTAATGAAATTTTCAAAGCAAAGAAAATTATCAATCTAATGACTTTTTCCGGGTAATCTGAGGCTATATCGACCATAAACAGGCAGTGTAAAATAAGAAATTTTTACATGCCTACATGAGTCAGTTTATGCCCATATTACCCACAATATAGCTAATGTGTGCATACATTCAAGAGCTGGATGAAATACGAGGAACACCTTTCAATATAATGCAAACCAACACAACACTAGCACAGACTGCAGCCTCAGACGTTCACATGGAAACAAATCAATACTTAAGTTGCAGCCAATCAACTGTAGTACTTATTGCAGCCTCTGAAGATGCTGTCATTGTGCCCAAGTTTTGTTTGTGATATGGTAATGACAAACTGTGCAGCTATAAACAAGCATGGAGAAAAATTAACCCAATTAACGGCAACATTTTCCCTCTTTATCCCATTATTTTCCTTGCAATGTTTATTAAAATATTAAGTGCGAGCAACTGTGTATTACTATTGAGTGTATAGCAACTAAAGAATAACTATGTTTTTTTATGTTATTTTACTTAACTGAAACCACAATCTTTCCCTAACCTTAGTGCAGAAACACATCAACCATGTCTATTAAAAAGCAGAAATAATTACAGTCTTAAAAAATACACAGAAGATACAAATGAATATCAAATTTACACACAAATACATGTAAGAATGGATTAAGACTGGTTAATCTGCAGAGTTCAGAGCCCTCAACACACCCCAGTCTGGCCAAAAGCAAGAGGGAAACACATCATCACGCTTTCTGCATTTCCTCCCCTCTTTATTGGCTAAATTTTGATCAGGCATCAAAGTTTCTGATAGGCTGCCGTTGCGACAGAGAGTTGTTGCTGTTGCTAGGATCCTGTTGCTAGGACGGTTGCCATCTCAGAGGCTCAGCAGGAAACATGTAATGAATCATGGATGGTTGATTTTTCTCTAAGCACCCTAATCTGTGATGCAGATGAGCCCAAAGCTCGCCTACCCTGTCTCCACCCTCCTCCTCCCAAATGCATTACCACCCACACCCCCCACCTCTGGATGGGTTCATTAAAAAAAAAAAAAAAAAAAAATTCAAGTTTGGAATCGAAGGGCTGGCATTTCAAATGATCCTGAGGTTGCTATAGAGCGGGGGGATACTGATTCTCATGCAAAAACAGAAAGGTCAAAGGTCATTATCAGTTATTTGTTGAAGGAGAGCCAGAAGGGAGAGCAGCGACGACACCTTCTGACCCCTGAGATTATTCTTAATGGTGTGACTTCTGAGGTTCGGACGGGCTCACACCATCTGAAAGGCCGTGTAGGACAAACTACAGCTGATATTTAAACTTAAATTCACAGAATGCTCCTTTAGCACATTTGAAATAAACTTAATCATTTTAACTGCGGTGAGAAAATAAGAGAAGTGAAGCTAATAGCTGTCAGTGCAACTGCAGACTACATAGAAAACTGTTAATTTAATTTTCTGCTGCTCACATAAGCATTTAACTGTGGAGACTTTTCACACAACTGTTATTATTCAACATGCTACAGTATGTTTTGCTCTTGAAACTCATGAAAAAGCCTCATTAGGATTCACAAAAGGTCATCCATCCTGGTGCAAATGTGCCGCCGTGACTTAACAATCGCTGTGGGCATTTTTAATATCATGCTATTATACTGTGCAGAGGGTACACAGGCCTGTGTTTAGTGGAGAACACGGGGAGGGCAATTCAACCCCCAATTGAACCACAGTGTGCATGACTTATTTATTCCTGTCCTGTAAAAAAGGGTGCAGCTGCTTTGTATAAAGTGGCAAACAGTTAAACTATTCATAGGAAACACTTCTTGTATAGACGCTGAACATTATCCACAGAGGGTAAGACAGTGTAAAAAGTGGTAATTACAACAGATGACAGACAATATGGGCCTGCTGCTTTAATGGCACACAGCGGAAATACTGAAATGAGCAGCTACAGTGACTCTGCTGTATGTAAACATCTTGTGTTGTTCACCACTGTGGGTTTTCCTTGTACTGGAGCAATATTTTCTTTAATGTAATTATACGTTATATTTCAGGCTCGGCTCATCATCCTGCATCCTGCGGCTCTGCTATTAGATTTGAGTGCTTTTGTGATTTTTTTTTGCTGATTATTTCACATTTTTGTCAGCTATTTGTCTGTCATTTGTGATTTTTTTTCAAGGCATTGTGTTCTTTTAGACAGACATCCATAATCTCAGTGGGGCGTCCTGGTCAAAGAATGAATTTCACAATACAAAAAAATATCACACATCTCTATATTTTCCATCCATGGCCCTTTAATTAACCCCTTCCCTTCATGCAAAAGTGCATCCTTTGACAGTCTTGCTCTCCAGACTCAGTTTTCCTACCCTTTGCCCTCGTCTTTCCTCTCAGCAACTCACTAAACGGATCCTTTAGAATCTAGTTGTATACGTGATGCTAATACCTTCTGACACATTTGTTCACCGTCTCTTTATCATTAATAATTATGCAAAAGAGGCGCGTTCTCAGCCGAGCAAAAGAAAGCAATCTTAGTATGCAAATGGTTAAGGTCCCTGCGGAGTGCGGCGATTAGATGTGTGTTGATAAACTCACTTATGATGAGTGACAGTGAGCGGGACTGAAGTTGCGCTGGTCACTACTGCCACAGACAATGATGAAAACATTGCCGCCAAATGCCAGGGTATCCCCAGAAGCATGATGGGACAGGGATGAAACGGTGTAAAATGTCATTGTGGTTGCTGTGCGCCCACTAATAACCAGAGAGAAGGAAGCAAGGGGGGTAATGAGAAGAGATTTGCTTCTTGATTGAAGGCTTTTCCTTTTTCTGCTCAGCCAGATGTTGGCCCTCGCTGCGACTTTTCACCTTAGCTGCCAACATCCCAGAATCATGACTGGACCATAAATCCATCACCTGATTCACCTGGAATGGGTTGTAACAGTGATTCATAAATCCCTCAATAAGTTAATGAGTTCTACAAGTTCTTAAGAAACACTATCTTGTTTTAAATGGATTGACCAAATTGGGTTGCAACATTGGAAATGTCTAAGCTAGTAAAGACTTAGGTAATATGTAAATCTGTTGCTGGAAACATCTGTAGTGATGCACAAAAAAAGCAGCTGACTAATTGAGAAATCAGTTTAACATGCATCTCTAGCATATATTTAACTTAATTGCCAATCCTCTGTAAATGCATGTGACTTTGCTGTATTCATATATGAAACCATAGAGACATGTGTGTTTCTGAAATAGCAGTATTTACATGAGTGAGAGAGATTAAGCTAATGTAGGTTAACCAACATTTTTAGTATTTCAGTCTAATTTTATTAGTGTAATATTATGGTATTTCAGTTATATTATGCTTTTTATGAAATGTAATTTATAGCATTTTGATAAAGTGTCAGGTCAGATACTCTAGAGTACCTCTAAATGTTATATTAGCAACAGGTTATATTAGCATCAGTGAACTCGATAGTTCAGTTAGGTTACGGTTACAATTCCCAGTTTCTGAGTATAAGTTTGTTGTAGTAACTCTACGTAGTGACTTGTTGGTGCGGTGAAACCCATTTTGATTAAATCTGTACTCCGAAATTTACTTTATAACTAAGTTTGAACTTAGGAAAAGCAGCTGGTGCAGTCGGCTATTGTGGATAAATTTCTTTTCTCAGGAATCAAGGAAAAGCAAAACAAATGTTACTTGAGAAGCAAAATTGGGCACATGAAATTGATTTAAATGGTTTTGGTTGTGGGTTTAGTAGTTTGTTCAAAGATAATAAGATAAAAACACAAGCTTTTGGAGAGATATCCCGAAACTACAAACTACAAGCTTGTGCTACGCTAAGATGTAGTAAAATCACATCAGTTTTTATCTTCGTGTATTGTCACACATCACACTTGATCTGGCTTTTATGTTGAGATTTAAAAATGCACATCAAGCAAAGTTTTTGTGACAGCATAGTGGGAGTCCACATTTTAAATCTCAAATCACTGCATAAGCACGAGTATGCATAACTATTCAGGCAAGATCAATTTTCTCAGGATCAGCATTTTGATGAACACAGAAAGAAGAAGAGGAAGAGAGACACTAGCCGGCAGTGCCAAGTTTAAAAGCTTGTTTGTTTCTTAAGAAGATCAAAGGTATCGAGGCCTTGGACAGACATGAGAGGCACAGCCTCTGCAATCTGCTCTCCATTCACTCCCAACAACACCAGCAAAGAAAAACAAGGCTTTTCTCTTTGGGAAATCCTGGAAAGCATCCCAGACAGTTTTTCCAACAAGCAAACACTCTGGGATCTCCCAACCCTCTCCAAGGGGAAATGACATGTTTGTCAGCATGTTGTGTGTTATCATTCAAAAGTTGAATGATCCGCAGGTGCTTTTTTTTGTGCAAAAAAAAAAAAAAGGAAAAAGTGCAAAAAGCTAAAGCACCTTTTGGACTTGGATCCAAAAACTGAACGTGACATGAAAAGTTAAGCAGCTGCTTTAGAAAAAAAAAATGTATTCATCAATTATTTTTAAGCAAACATGTAGATCTGATTAAGTTCAACATGATGATGTTTAATAAGGAAAGTCAATTATTTTTGTTGTATTATCCACAATATTTTAAGGGTATATTTCACCCATGAGGTCAAAGTCCAGGCTTTGACTGAAACCAACTGATGTACATCTAATGCAATGCATATTTTGAAGCTCTTTTGAGAGGGGTTCAAGAACTTCTTTGTTGTCCAAGTTTGTATTTTTACATCTGCTACTTATCGTTACAAAAGCCGGATGTTTCAACCATTTATCCAGTACTTTTAAATATCCGCTCCGACTCTTCAACGAGCTTGCAAACTACTTTTCATACACTCTTAATTGCAACACTTGGTGTAAAGGTCAAAAATTAAAAAGGAGCTTGTCCCTCTCTCTCTCTCTCTCACACACACACACACACACACACACACACACACACACACACACACACACACTCAGTCTGAGAGTTAAATTAGAGGACGTCTCATGTCCGTCTGCTGAATGTGAAGCTACTGGCGAGAAACAATTAGCTTGGGTTAGCATAAAAACTCAAAAGACAGGAAATCATACAGCCTGGCTCTGTCTGAAAATAAGTGCCTTCCAGCACATCTAAAATTCACTAATTAACATGTTGTATCTTAAAGCTTAATTGAAATGAGTGTGGAAATGAGGCGCTGCTACAGGAGGTGGATTTAGTTACCTTCCCCTCTGTTTCCAGTTTTTATGCTATGCTAAGATAACCACCTGCTAGCTGTTAGCTTCAGTTTCTGTGCAGGTTAAGCAAACAAAATATGACATGTTAATTAGTGAGCTTTAGAGGAGCTGGTAGCCGGACAGAGCCAGGTTAGATGTTTCCCCCCAGTTTCCAGTCTTAACGCTAAGCTAACCAGCTGCTGGCTCCAGCTTCATACTGGACAAACACATGTGAGAGTGGTATCAATCTTCTTGTTTAACTCTTGGCAAGAGAAAAAAAACATATTTTCCAAAATGTCAAACTACTCCATTTAAGTTTTTGGAAACTGAGGTGTACCCTGTACAGTTTGCTTGTTGTCTCTGTGCGGTTGGTTATTGCCAACAATAAATATATTGATGATCAGCATCACACCAATTTGTAATCCTATGTGCACATTTATATTACAACTTTTCTAAAATGAACTGAGCCTTTCTCATAATCCATTCCCCCTGATAACTGCAGCTCGGGGTACAAGTACCGCTGGTTGGGAATCACTGCTCTAATGAAAGACTTCTCCATAGAGGAGCTACTGGCTGGACTTGAGATGCATTTCCTTACAAGACTGCATGAATTTACAAGTGTGTCAGAAGGACCGAGAGCCAACAGTGATTACAATAAACCATAGAGAGATCATCAAAGAGTGGGCAGGAGCTGTAAGACTCACTGAGGTTCATGGCTGAAAAGGCCCACTCGACGTTCTTGGCTGCATGAAGGCCCCTCCGAGGGACCTGCACTGTGTGTGTTTTAATCTGCTTGTTTCAGGACTGAATGATTCATCGGCTTTGAGATGGCTTTACTTCACAACTCTCTCTTATAAGATGTGTTTCCTCATTTCATGCTTGTGACTTTTCACTTTTATGTTGCTCCTGCATTTCCCATGATTTTACAGCTTTCCTATTTGGTGGTAGAAATTTAGTCTCTACGATGCCATGCGGGTTTGTGAGTATTTTCTGGTAGCATCATGATTACACAGGCATTTGCCTACTTTACAGTCATTTATATCCCTGTGATATGCCAACACTCCTTAACAACAGTGAGATATGCTGATTTTGACGGATCTCACTCCCAAGACTTATCTGAGCTTAAGCAGTAATTTAGAAATCCCTAAATTAAAAATCACTTTGAGTTAAACCAAGCATCCAAAGAGGCAATACACAGTATCTAATTTTGTGACTTTTTCAGAATGCATTAATCCTCCCAAATGGGAGCTGACAGGATATCACATGGTATTGTAGCACACTAGATACCTCAGGAAGCAATTACCATGAATACATTTTCTAATAAACTTGTACCCATCAGATGATAAGCAATTAAACATGCGTAATTATGGTTTCCATACAGTAATTTCTAAGCTGATTAGGTTTGTGTGCTTTACAACCTGAATGGGAGAATATTAATAGGGCTTTGGTTTGGTGTTGCTGGTTAGCGGTGGCAGCTCATCAGCGAATCATATGCAAATGAGGCCTCAGGAAGTGCATGAAGCCTCATTCCCAGCTATTAGAACTGTCAGGGGAGGGAGGGACATGTCAACGGGCAGCACACGCACACGCATTCACACAAGACGCACACGCATTGCTGAAATGTAGGAAATGATATTCTCTATACATCATGCATTATGTGTTTGCACTTCTCTGTTCTCTGGTTAGTTAGCTAGTTGGTCTGTTAGGGATACACCATATAATATATATATATTAATTGTTTAGGCCAATACACTGTATTGACCAATATACGGTTGATTCTGATACCAATACAAATACTTTTAGTTTAATTCCAATATTTATTTTGGCAGCAAGTTATAATAAAGCACTCTTTCCATGAATTGTGAGCTAGGGCTTTCTTAATAATCAATAAATCATTCATTGATCTTTAATAGGTCAGACATGAATAGGAAAAAGAACAGGGTTGCCAGGTTGTGAAGAACCCCTTTGGCTGGTGTTTATCCTTCTCCAGCAGCACACCTGCTTCTTGGCTCATAGATTATTTAAATCTAAAAGTTTGACTCATCCAGCTGCTGAACTAACTTGTGACCTTCTTTCTACAGTGCAAATGAAATATTGTTTGGAAAGTTCCCACAAATGTGTTGCACTTGCAGGTTGCTTTGCTTTCAATTTTGCCCAGTTCATCCCAAACAGCTCTCTGGGGTTTAAGTCTGGAGACTGTGCTGCTCTTCCATCATGTGAAGCCACAGCCTGGTTCTTGTCTTCTAATGTTTTGAGTCGTTATCTCGCTGTAGGATGAACCCCTGACCAACCAGTCAAGTCTTCCTCTGTTACTCGTCTTTTTTCTCACCATTCTGATGGCAACATACAGTACTACTTCCTGCAGTACAGTATTGTTCCGACGCAGTTCGCTCCAGCACTGCCTTTGAACAGACTGAGGGTTTGTAAGTCATCAACCTGTAGGAATTGTTTGCTTTAACTTTAAAGGCTTTATATACTTCCATTTCTGCAGGAAAAAATGTAAGTTAACCAATTTCTTAACCCCTGAAAAATCCTGTTTTCTATCAAATTTACATGATTTTTCAGATTTCGGTGACATGTACGTAAAGTTGCTTTAATTTCAATAAAAAACTGTAAAAATCAGTGTATATTAATCTATCAGCAACTTTAACTGGTCCTGTGTGGAGGCTGGCGTATAAATATAAATAATAAATGACAAAGTAAAACACAGTTGCAATATTATAAAATGACTTCACAAGTTATAATTGCTGACATATACTGTAGATTCATAAAGATTCAAAATGCCCTTATATCTGCATGCAATTACATTGTAGTGTGTTATGAGCCATTTATTAAATGTTTATGTACCGTTTTAAAAAGCTAAAAAGGGGATCTGCTGCTACTGATTATTGTTATAACCCTTATTGATGTTTGTAACAGCGAGTTTGTAAAAAGCTTGTGTCACTCTGGAGGGAGATAGACATCAGTCTAAGGTTGTTTTCTCAACATGGCAACCCAAATGTTTTAATGCCCTGTAAATGTTTTATAAAGCATTGGTAAATGAATGTAAACATGTAACATTAACATTTATTTAACATTTTTATCACATGACTGAAAATCCACAATCAAGCAGTATTAAGACCGAGTGGATTATCCTGGTGCATTTTTAACCGCTTATTTATTTTGCCAAAAATTTAACAAATACTTCAGTATTAACATTTTAAAAAATCCGTGGAAGCTTCATTTTCAGATGCTGACTGTCTCACTATTGCTTCATGTGAGAACAAACCTTTGTTCACACAGGAAAATCTGCTTCTTATAATCATCTTAAAATCAGACAAACACAATAAAATAAATGAAAATGCACACTTGCACTCAAACACATGCAATTAGCAACATTTTTCAGTGTAAGCTGACCATCAAATCCTTCAGTAGTTGCTGATCAAGCTGGACTCTCAGCCCCCTCCTCTCTGTAATATTGAAAGAAGACCTCAGTGGCTGAAATACATGACTGATTTCATTTCAAATCCCAGCCACTTTCCCCACTGACACGGCTGCTGAACCAAACATTTCATCTGTACAAAAACTGCGAGTCTCTCCCAGATACGAACCCTCTGGGAGCAGGATACGGCTTTTCTTTGTGACTTTACTCAGGCTCCCATTCAATCAAATGCCTTCCATTGTGAAGAGCAGCCTTCTCCTTCCTGTTTGTGTGTGAGCGAGTGTATCAGAGATGAAATCCAACACCAGACAGCAGAGCAGTATAATCTGTTCGGATTTATTATCAATCTGAATGTTACTTTTCACACAAAATATATAGTTCTCATTCAGGCTCTCAGTATATATTTCAGATAGCACTATAGAGGGATTCATTAAGTCATTCATCGTCTATACATTGAGGGAATTTCATGTCATGTTGCACAAAATATCACAATATACCAGTGATGGAGGGAGAAACAAACTTACAATTCCAATATTCTTCTTAAATATATCATATTGTTATGATGTTATTATGATACAGGATGACAGTATTTTCTAATAAATAGAAGCAATAAGTATCTCAGTTGGTAATCTTCACATTTAATAGTAACAGAGATGTTCAAGTAACGAACAATTCATGGTGTAAAATGTAAAAATTAATGAAACGATGAGTAAAAAACAGCTGATATGTCGCGATAGTCATGATCTGTGAGGCTTGTTTTGAGAGTCAGAGCATCTGTGGTTCAATACAAGAGAGAGAGAGAGAGAGAGAGAGGGAGAGAGAGAGAGAGAGAGAGAGAGAGAGAGAGAGAGAGAGATGTCTGGACCCAAAATACAACAATACACACACACTTCAACATCTGTACATGTGATGCTGAGTATATATAGCAGTTGATTCAGATCACAGAGGAGGAGAAACGTGAGGAGTTTATTTCCAAAACGCTATATGCATCAGGTACATCAATTCATTCTGTACAATATTATGATTTTTACAGGCAAGAACATCATTTACTTTACAAATTATTATTCTAAATGTACTATAGTTGGGAGATGCAACAATTAGTTGATTAACCAAATAGTCGTCTGGCAAATAATGTGTTTTTCAAGCAGTGATGCCAAATATTCTCTGATTCCAGCTTCTCAAATATGACTTCTCATATTTGACAGTAAGTTGAACATTTATATATATTTTTTTTTTTTTAACATTTTATAGACTGAGTGATTAATCAACCTTTTTGCAGCGCCACTGTAGTCTGCTTTAAATGTGAGAAATAGTCATTTTCTAAGCATCGGTATCAATTTTCCATAGTAGATAGCTCATTTTGGAACAAAAATCTTCACTTGACATCACGTAAACATCTCGTCAGTGGCACTAGAACGGTATGTTCAGGAACAACATCACAGTTATAGAGGACCAAGGATCATATTGACAGAAAGTCTCACAGTAGGAGTGCTGATCTAAGTTCCTCCATCAGATTAGATCAGGCCCCGCTTGCCTACTCCCGAATCCCCCGAATGACGCAGATCTCAGATCGACAGCCGTACTCTGAGGCCAAATTTGCGAATATGGATCCAGGTGAGATATCTGGCACGACATTCATAAGTATACAGTATATATAGAGGTGAAGAGGAGGCAGAGACAGAAAGAGAGAGAAACAGAGCGAGGAGAAGGAAGGGCAGAGAGGGATGTCAGTCTTGAGTGGGCAGAGGAAACCGGTGCTCAGCGAGCGAGGAGAAGGTGGTGGTGGTGGGGGGGGTATGATGCCTTCACTGAGGAAGCGCTTTCAGGATGGCATTCACCTCCTCTGCCACGGCTGTCAACGCAAACTCAAACTGCTCCTGAGGACGAGGAGGAGGAGGAGGAGGAGGAGGAGGAGGAGGAGGAAAGAAAGTAGTGAGAGAAGGTAGGGAAGAAAGAAGAAAGTCTTAGTGTGTGTACAAGTGTGTAATGGCTCAGGAATGCCACTGCAGAAATGATTGGCAACTGCCGCCTCCTCTTCTCCCTCCATCTCTCCTGACCCTGCCTGGGATATGTGCGACCACAGACTTGAGGTGAAGGTGAAGCACTCTCTGAGCTTTCAACTCAGAGTGCACGCGTACCCTGCACTGCCATCGATCCAGCCAGGTGTGTCTTAAAATGGAGCTTTTGAGTCAAGCTGTCTCTCATCTGTGTGTGTGTGTGTGTGTGTGTGTGTGTGCGTGTGTGCATTTGTTTGTGAATCTGACTCATAGTTTTCCCTGTGGAGCGAAAAAGGGGCCGATTGATGTTCGCCCCATGGACCTGGTGTTTTTATATTCCTCTCCTCTCCCCAGGCTGCAGGCCACGGGGTCCTCTCACAGAGAAAAGGTACGTAGGAGTTTGGAGGGAACAGTCTTTAGATGTGTCAACACACAGCCTGCCATAGTCTGGCCTGAGGATAGGCTAAATCAATACGGAGGAGTCACTGGTGGCCGCGCCTTTCACTATGCAGTGGAGATTATCTGGAGTGTTCATGTTTTCTATTTTTATGCGTCTTCTGATGATGTGATTCGGGCCAGAAAATATGTAAGTACCTCCGTGTATATCTGCACTGCAGTTATACGTGCCTATATCTAATCCCAGGTTGGGTTAAAAGTTCTGTGTATTAAAAAAAGAGAAGATACTTTTAAAACCAAGTTTAGTGTGTGCTGTGCTGTTCACATTCACACCACTGGGGGGAGATCAATGTCTACTTGACTCATCAGAGATGGATGGCTAGCAAGGAAGAAAAAAACAGTCAGACATGCTGTAATCACTGCATGTTGATGACTGTCAAAAGGAGTAACCAGGAAAAGAAGGGAAATAAATGCCCCCCCCAACACACACACTTTTTTTTTTCTTTTCAAGCTCCAAAAATAAAGTGGCAACATCATGGAGAGGAAAAAAAAAGAAAGAAAAGATAATTGGTTGTCCAATCCTTGAAACCTAACTCTAAATTTCATACCTCATTACAATCTAATTTCAGTGTAGCCCCAGCATGAAGCCACAAAGTGGAATCAACAATATTCCAATATAATTTCGCTTAGACTTGTCAGAAAAGAAAGAGAGTGCTTGAAAAGCTTCTCTGCGCTGAACAGAGCAGGGCTGTAAAAGCAGCATTAATGAACCATCTAGGTGCACTGGAGTCTGTTAGTAAGCAGCTTCCATAAACATTATCAGCCGCCGCTGCAAGAGATTTGCCTTTATTATTATTATTATTATTGTTGTTATTATTATTGTTCCTTCCAATTAAAAGAGAGAAACAAAACTAGACTTCCTACCTGTTATTTGCATTAGTGGATGAGACAAAAAGCTTTGCACACACCTTAAACTATTTTCCAAAATGCTGCGAGGTGGAGCGCTGTGATATAAACTGTTGAGAAATGAAGTAGCTGCATGGACTACACAGATGTATGAAACCTACAGTTATAAACAAGTAGCATTTATAAGGATGAGAGGAAACCAAGAGACAACATTTTTGATAATCAAGAAAAAATTTCAGTCATTTTTCAAGCAAAAATTCCAAATATTTGCTGATTTCAGCTTCTTCAAGTGAAGATCAGCTGCTTTTTTTTTTTTTGTTCCATATCAGTTAATTGAATATCTGTGTCTGTCTTTGTATGTATTTCCTGCTTGTTTAAGTGATAGAAATCAAGAGCAAATCTGAAAATGCTGCAGTTTCATAGACAAAATATTTCTGTGACAGAAGATCATGGTCAGTTTTCACGTCTCTGTATCGTAGATAAACTTGGAGCAGTGCGTTTTTTTTTTTTTTTTATCTTCCAGGACAATGTTTTTCTAATCCTGAAGCAGTTATCAATTACCACATCATTTCCCCTGATCCTGTGCACATGAAGTAGACAATCGTCTGTTTGAATGGCTGCAACGCCCCCACCCCCAACACCCCCAC
>NW_019525169.1:577062-588360 GCF_002814215.2 Seriola lalandi dorsalis | reverse complement strand
ACCCTCCACTACCCCCCACCCACCTCCTTCTCCTCCCATCTCCCCCACCTCTCAAAACTCAAAGCCGGGGACCTTACCTTTGTCTGGACCATGCCAGCTCTCTGGTCTCTCAAGTGCTCCAGGGTAGCGGCAATATCAATCTCTTTAGCACCTGCAACAGACCGAAAATTGGACTGAGTTCAAAGCAGCGGAGTAATCCAGCTCACATCTGTCAATCTCTCTTTATACTGGGCTCCCTTTGGAACAGTGCAGCGATTGAAAATTATTACATTCATCCCTCGAAAGACTTGGACGAGAGCCACAGACTGTTTCTCGATAAAATATGCAAGAGGATATTTTTGGGGTCTGGGAAATGTGCAATAATGCATAAAAAAAAAAAAGAAAAAAAAAAGAAAAACACTGAGCACTGGTTTCTCTGTGAGAATCTTGTTCAAAAATTGGTTTAAATTATGTCCAACTATGAAGTGTGCTAAGAGCTTTTTGATACAACGATATTGTCGTGTGTGTGTGTGCATGCATGTGTATGTGTGTGTGTGTGTGTGTGTGTCTGAGAATCAACAAATGCTAATTACAATGATTTATAGCCTTTGCAGCAGCCATACTGATGATTAACCCATGTAACAGTTGTTTGCCTTCAACAGTGATCAGCGGCTGTTGAGTCGAGTCAGTTTTGGATGATGTTAATCTGGAAATCGTACTCTACTTTCAGGTTTATGGATTTCGAGAAGCAGACGAGAGGTGATGTGAGGAAACAAACACAGAGAAGTAGAGGGAGTGGGAGAGAGAGAGAGAGAGAGACAGAGAGAGAAAGAGAGACCCTGAACTCTCAAGATGTTTTGGAAAGTGAAGCAGAAAAAGGAAGCAAAAGAGATGGAGCAAGGGTAAAAATGTATGTATGTGTGTGAGTGAGAGAGAGAGAAGAAGAGAGGGAGAAAAAGGGGGGATTTAATGCTGCTGGACTTAGTACTCAAAGTACTCCAGTGCTCCGACAAGACTTTCATGTCTCCGAAAGGCTGGATTCCAAAGTTAAGCTGAAGAGAGGCTCTCCGACCAAAGAAAAAAGCCTTGGCGAGTGAGATTATGTTCATTTTATACATTCAGTTATGGAGCAAGAAACAAAAGGTTAAAAAGAGACTGGGTGGCACCTTTCATCACCGCGGACAACGGCGCATTCGTCACTGAACTACATGAACCTCCATCAGGACGGGTCAGTCTTATTACTGTTGTACAGACAGCGAAGGGAAGGTCTGCATCAGAGGCGGTTGTTCTCCTAAACTGTTGTGACGTGGGGTTGGATCGCAGGAGGAGGAGGGCATGCAGAGCAGTGAGGGTAAAGGCCAGAGGTCAAAGGGCAAAGGGCAGGGGGGCAGGCTAAGCTACGGAGGGTATTAAAATGACGTAAGGCAGCCTTTGGAAGAACTCAGCTCCTGTGCAACAATAGCCACAGATAACTTGGATATCTCAAAGAATATGTCTGACGAGCTTCATTTTTTTCTTTGTGAGCCAGCAAGCAAAATGATGTAACTGTTTATTCATGCAAATTGTGCTTATTCTTCTCATGCTACAACTCCTTCTTTGCTGGTGTGGAGATTCTACTAAAAAACACTGGTTTTCGTTGTTGCAGGAAGCAAAAATTTTTGCGTCTTCAAACTTGCTTTATATGTAATGATGCAGCTATGCCATGAAGATCCTTTTCAGGCAGCTTTTCTTGCCTATTTTCGTGGATTATAATTTCTCCAGACGATGTCCATTAACACACCAAGCTACTGTGATTTGTAACCAATTGCATGTCATCTTCTTTTGCGGTGTTTTTTCTTTTACAATATGACGCTAGCAAAGGACCAACAAATGCAAGAGCACCAGGTCATCCAGGTTTCTACCATCCTGGTGATCTCAGGCAGTTAGGTTTGTGTAAAATAGGAATAAATGTGGACAAGTTCAATGAATATAGGGTGCACATTATATGGATTGTTAAGAATAAATCAATAATAAAATAATATAAGCGCACAGTTCCCATTAAATATCAAATATTGATACAAAGCATTGGAGCAACATTTGAATGGATTTTTCCTTTAAACATTTCATTTCCATGCATGTCCTATCTAAATTCATGTACCAATTGTGATGCAGGTCAATATGGCGTGATGGTGGTTTAAATAGATAATTACTAATGTGGGCGTAGGTTTCTTTTTCATTTTCCCTTTCTCTGTTTTCTCTTTGTTCCTCTCCTCCTCCCCTAGCAGCTCCCTCCATTTTTTTTTTTTTCTTTTGCCTCTGTCTTCGCTGCCTTTCCAGGCCTCAGAAAAGTCACCCTCTAATGCATCCCCAAGACCCTCTGTGGAAAATGAGAGGCTTTAGCGTTGCCAGGGCAACACTTGAACGCAAGCAGAAAGAGTGAAAGGGAAGCCATTGATCGTTACCTTTAGCCATCCTATTGAGGACCATGTCAATCAGAATGTAAGTCCCACTCCTGCCAGCTCCATCACTGCAGAGAGTCAGAGAAAGAGGGAGAGCGAGACAGAGATCATTAAGGTGGCGGAGTGAAGCTCTGGATGCTTTAATCTCAGAGTGTTTTTCTTATAAGGAAACAAATTGCTCATTTACATCTGCATATGCTGAGAGACTGTGGAGTATATTTAAACACAAATTAGACTATGCATACAGATACACACTGCTCCATCTACTTAAAACCTGACATTACAGACATAATAAAATACTTAAATAGCAGAAATCAATAACAATCTTTAATATTCCTATGAAAGTACCTGAGGAGATCTGAATATTTGATGTTCCAATAAATGTGATTATGTTAAGCCTTTGCACACGAGAGCATGTGTGGTCTTGAGACTTGCTCGGCTATTGGGGAGAGGGGAATGGTTTCTGAGGCACACTGGGGACAAAGGCTTTTAAATGCATGCACCTCAGGAGCAGAGGAGAGGTTGAGAGGCCAGGGGCGGTTCGAGAACAGCTTTTGGAGAGCCTTGCTTTTCCATTACTCCAGAGATAGTCTTATGAAAAGCCTCCCTTTGTGCCCGCCGGCCATTCAACGGCTCTGCATGTTAATTGCAAACAAGGCGTGCACATCGCTCTAATAAAGGCAAGGCCAATAAAACAGGAGAGCGGCCTGAGCACCACTGCTTCATTAATCCAGTGCTAGACACTCTGTCTGTACAGCTCCCTCAGAGGGAGAGCGGGCTGCCTGGCCCCATGCATGACTTAACAGGATGTGACTATTAAAAGTGGTCAGACAGATACCTGGTGTTTAATACAAACCAATCAAGGCCAGTTAACTAACTCAACCAAATGGGAAATGGAAGAGTCTTTGGCTGCGTGTCTTTGTACCACACTATTTCCATAAGGACACAGCCAGTGGAATAAACAGCGGCTTCAGTAGACCCAGATAGAGTAAATGGACTGAGCGGGTTTAAATAAACAGCCTCTCCCCTCCAACACACAGGCCACGACAAACACTCTCTATCCCAATTCAGCAGTTCAGCCACTGACACAAGGTTCAAATAGTTATACTTGCCTGCAGTGAACAATTATCGGGCATGATCGACCCCGGTAGCACTTGTTAACCTTTCTGGAATAAAAAAAAAAAACAAAAAGAGAAAACTGGATGTTATTGTTAGCTTCACAGCAATATGTCTTAAATTAGACTCTGGAAACATCGATTCTTTTTGCTGAGTAATAACAGTGAAAATTAAAGCGAATGTGACTCATGAGGGACTCCTGCGCTGTGGTCTGGATGAAATTAATGGCTGCAATAATCAAAGGAACAAACAGAATCCTGAGAGATGCTCCCTCCTGTCAATCAATCACTTTAATTTGAGGATAGACAGAGAGAGAGAGGGAGAGAGAGAGAGAGAGATCCGCGTCGCACCATGTAAATAAATTGAGCATCATTTCAAACAGCATTATTGTGACGTGTGGGTGATGGATGTGGTGGTGTGATGTTGTGATTGCCGACCGCCGACGCATTAACCCTGGCCAGATATGAATGTTATACACCACAGGCACGGTGAAGGCCAACAAGCCTTTTCACACCCCGCTGTTGCCATGGAAACTGACTATACCGAGAGCTTCTACGTCTCTCCGTTTCCCTAATTTTTTTTTTCACCTTTCAACGATAGAAAGAAAAATAAATGTCTGTATATATCTCATATGTGTAGCTTATCTAGACTATGTGTTGCTTTTTAAATCAGTAAAACAGAATATGTGAATAAAACAATAAATGTAAGACAAATCATACTGCATGAATATACAGTGACTCAAATTTATGTGTCAGCTGTCAACAATTACTGCCACTATAATACCACTACTACCACTAATAGTGATAATAATGTGTTGCAGCTCATAATTATACTTTATATAGCTAAAGATACTGCAAGATATTATATTTATATACATATTTTATATTAACCATTGCTAGTTTGTGCAATAGTTCTTCCTTTTCATTACTTCTGATATATATTTCCAGTTTCCTGGTTTATTCTTAGTTTTTGTATTTTGTATGTTGTTTCCTGTGTATTTGGACCTTTAGAAATACAACTGTAAAACTGTATTTCTCATGTGTACTTCATGCATTTCAAAGCAAAGGTGTGATCTATTTGAATTCTTTTTGCCATGATGAAGGTCTTCAGTGACCCCAAACTTTGTTTTATAATTAAAATACATGTACATATACATATATAAATAAGTAAACCATTGTTTATTTTGCATGATAAAATGTTTTATTATTTCATATTTTGAATTCATTTCCGTTTTGTTTTGTTTTTTTTTATATTAAATTACATTACATTGAATGTATATTTTTGCAGAGATGGTTGGAGTTCCCATGCAACTCAGAGGAAGGAGCAGTGAGAGGAGGAGGAGGAGGGAGACAGAGAGTCAGAAGTGAGAGAAAGACAGTTTGTGCACAGGCCTGGCTGAGGAGACACAGTTTCCAATGATCACTTTTGTGACTATGCAACTGGGCTCATATTACTAGCTGCAACATCACAAAAATGACACTGGCAACTGCAAAATACTGAGTTGGCCGAAACCGTGAAAACCGTGAGTGTACAGTACTTCGTGTGGATCTCTGAATCACGTAATCAGAGAGCTTTAGTTTCCCAATAACCTACAGCAGCATTAATGGAGTTACATCAAGGCAATCTAGTCATTAGGGAGATCTCAACAGCAAAGGAAAACTTATGTATGTAATCAAAACACAGCTCAAACCTGCACACCAATATCATAAATAAATATATCTGCCTGCCAGCTACACCCAGTTTAATTTGAAAAAACAGCACCGACTCTGTCAGGAAAGGATGACATGATAACACTGCACATCCTCCCCCCCCCCCCCCCCCTCTCATCTGCATTCAAACCGGAGGGATAGACTTCCATCCACAAATCAGATGCATCTATTCTCATTTGGAGGGCTTTTCCTATCCCTCCTGGGTTTTCCCAGAGGAGCTATTGCTTCTCTTCTGCCAGAACACATTATATGGAGAACAGAGTGAGGTTATTCAGTCACTAGCTTTCCCCCTCTCCCATGTTTTTAGCGAGACAGCTCTCATTTAATTGGGTGTTTGAATTAGGTGTTTTTTTTTTTTTTCTTTTCTTTTCTTTTCTTTTCTTCCCAAGCCAAGCCAGGCAGTGCGGGGCTGTTAATTTGCTGCATCACATGTGCTGGAGGGAGGTGAGGGAAATAGGCCCAGGATGAAAGGGATAGTACAGAAACACAGTCCTTATTAGAACCATTCTCTAGGACACCAAAAGGCAGAGGGGTAAAAGCGAGACGGACCAGAGAGGCACTGACAGAATACAGAATATAAGGGAAGGTGATTAAGAACAAGCTCAGGATAAAGGCCAGTTGTAAAAGTGGAAATCTGTTTGAAATCTGCCGAGCTGCGGTATCGGAGGCCAACCGGCAGGATCTCCACTCTACCTG
The DNA here is from genome assembly GCF_002814215.2 of Seriola lalandi dorsalis. Taxonomy (NCBI): domain Eukaryota; kingdom Metazoa; phylum Chordata; class Actinopteri; order Carangiformes; family Carangidae; genus Seriola; species Seriola lalandi. The sequence goes on along the minus strand of NW_019525169.1, from coordinate 582,422 downwards.
CGGAAGTCTAACAGCGTCCTGGCTGAGGTGGGGATCCCGCGGTCCATCCAGGACAGGAAGTGGAACTGGGTGACGGTGCGCGTCTCGTTGGTCTGCAGATTCTTCAGGTAGAAGCTCCGCACCAAGAAGTCCTCACACCAGATGTGCTCGGACACCAAGTTGACCTAAAGATGGGAAAATATATGCATGTTAAGGGTTACATCTTCATATGATGATGAGGATTTAAAGAGTTAGTTCACACAAATTACGAAAAAAAAAAAAAAAAGTTTCTGATTCACCTCTAGTGTTTTCTAACCCTACAGATAGTTTTGGTTGTATGCGCCCAGCTGTTAGGAAGAAACCATATATCTGTCATGTTGTTTCTGTCCACATACTGAGACTTTTTATTCAGACAGTCAAGAAGTTGAGGGTTTTTTTGGTTTACATGCCAGCTTTGGACTTTTTAAAGACATGGGATTACATTATAGTTATTAACATTTCATTTACTTGTTAGAATTGTTTCAAAGAAATAACAGTCATCAAAGAGGCAAACTGTTCTTTTAAGAGTGTGTGTGCTCTCTCATATCTAACTGGACATGAGGCTGGAGTCAGGTAAGAATCATTTGTTTATTCTGAATGTGTCACTGCTTCATTGTTGAATTTGTTGTAAGCAGTTTAAGAGATGGATATACAGTGGGGCCTAAGAGTCTGAGACCACTAACCCATGGGAACGAGGTCTCAGACTGTATATGTCACGTGTAGAGCCTTCACCTGACAGGCCAGTTTACAATGAGAAGGTAGGTGGTAATAGAGTACCATATATATGTATATAATTGATGGGAGCATCAAAATTGTTGAGATTTCTCTTTGTTGTGTTTTTTTTTTTTTTTTTTTAGAGTCAGATTGAAGTTTTTTTATTCTGTGTTTCTCTTTTCTCTTTTTGAAAACTACAAATAATCGTTAAGTTTTCTACTCTTCACCCATTCTCCATGCTACCTTTCACACCAACACAGCAGGTTTTCAGATATCTGTCGCTGCCATTTCTGCCACTGCTCCAATAATATTTGCAGTGAATGAATTTGATTTTTTTGCTTCCCAAAGTAAAAATGAAATTTGAAAACTTCACAGCAATGTGTGTCTTTGCAAAAAAAAAAACAGTGTTCTTGTCACTCAGCAGCTTCACAGGGAATCTTTAACTGGTTGAAGGTAGTTCCTCTGAAAACTTTTCAGAGTGAGGTCTCACAGTGACTGGCGAATATTTTAAAAAGTCATTCTACAAACAACACATTCAATAAAATTAAATTCATTGTATTGGGCTGGAGACAGATATCTCAAAAACGCAACCACACAAAACCAGAACTACTTTCACGGCTAGACACCAGTGTCTCGCTGACGTACCTCGTATATGTGGTAGACATCAGATCCCTCATCAGGCCAGTAGTGGTGACACTGCTTCACTCCATTTTCAGAGAGCGGCGTAAGCATGACGATGACGACGCAGCCGCTCTCCCACACCATCTACACGTCAGAAGAGAAATGAGAGATGTCTGTTTAAAAACGTCCCGAGATGACACCACTCTCATAATCACCTGTGCAGAATTAGGATATCACTAATGTGTAGAAGAACCGTGCCACGAGGAGCAGCATATTGCACATTAGCATTACATGCCAGCCTTGTATTACAGTGAAATTGATTTCTTAATCTTGGTCCAGGAAGTATGAATAAATGTCACCTCTCTGCGTGTGACAAATGATAAACGTTGGGTCGAGCAGCAGGAGGGCGCGTCATGTGTCGCCCCTCTCTCAGTCGCCTGAGCGAGATCACAACATCTACTGCACTGCTGCTCCATTTCATCTTATCACAATCTAATGTGTCCTTGGGAAAAAATATAGGCCCACGGCAGCCATTAGGAAAATGAGGAGGAAACACAGGTTTTATGATTGCTATAAAAACACAATGGCCCTGACTATACACTAATCACAAGCTTCTGCGATCCAGCCCAGTGGACACATTACACGCCAACTGTGCCAGGATGTGATGAGATTAGGCAAGGTGATAATGTGAGGGAATATTATTCATTTAGCCTTGTAAGGTTTGGCAAATATTTGTAGGTAGTGAGGAAAAGTGCAATCCTATTTTCCATTTTTAGCTAGCATCATATGTGCTTTTTTTTCTCTCTTTTTTCCTGAAAGATAAACAATCTCTAGGTTCTGATAAGATACACCTACTACACATCATTTATATTCAAGAAGGCTGGAAACAAAAAAAAGCTTGAACATGACTGAAGTTGCTGCTCTGTGAACTCCTACTGATTGGCTTCTTTTGCATTGAATTCTGAGGAGGAGCGGGCAGGAAAGCAAGGCCGAACAGAGCTAAGGTAATAGCCAGAGATGGAGGGGGGGGGGAAGGAGGGGAGACGGATTGAAGGAGTGAAGGATGAAGGGGTGGAGGAATGAGAAGTGGAGGATTAGAGCAGAGCCGCCTTTCAGAGCGCTGCCTGGGGCCAGTGTGGATTAGATAGGACAGAGCAAAAAGATTTGCCTCCTGCACAGTCCATTTGCATGAGAGTGCCAGTGTTTCCCCTGTTTGTTTATTTCTAATGGAGAGAAAGAGTTTTTTTTTTTTTTTTTTTGTGCTGCCACAATCGAAGGTTAGCCATATTGAATAATTAATGGTAACTACTTATTCCCAGTCACAGAACTGATGTTCAGTGTGTCAGCCAATCTGTGTCAAATTTTCATTTATTTTCTGCTTAATTGGGAAAGATTTTAAGTTGAGTTCATGGCTAAATAGCCCATTTCATTAGATAATGGATATGCATTTATTCACCTGGCAGACAATACGTTTGGCAGACAAACAAACAAATAACCAAACTGACTAAGAGATAATTATCAACTGTTTCATTTGAGGCACTTTCAAATTTACAAATTAAACACAGGAAACAGGGCACCGTTCATTCCTATTTGAGCTGATGTAGTCAATTAAGGTAATTTTTTTTTTAAGATAATAGCTTCTGTGTTTTTTTTTGCTTTTTAATTAATTTGGACACCATGTAAGGACAGAGCTTGTGAGCAGGTTTTTGTTTTTGTGCTTAAAAAGTGATTTAAACTATGTTGCTTTCTGTGTGCAGAACCAAACAAACCCAGACTAAACTTGGCTGTGCCGCTCTTCCCCGCTCACAAACAGACTCCAATGTCTGTGCCAGCACAAAGTCAGCACTATCATAATGATACAAAATGAGAATCCGTTCAATACAAGATGCAGGGAAGCAGAGTGCAGGGCCAGCTGCTCTGCCAGGATTTATGCTTCACACTTCTACATCCTGGTCACGGTGAGCAGAGTTACTTCACCATATGGAGGTGATGGGCCCACTAATTACTACAGTGCTGTCCTATTAACAAATAAGTACGCCATTTGGCGACTATGCATCATTTAAGGCACACCTCCGCACAAGTCCACATGTTTTACAATAGCCTATGCCCAGTAATTGATGGCAAGTTCCTCTGACATTTATGGACAAGGGGAGAAATACAAATAGCATTGAGAAAAATGCAAATATAAGCAAACACCAACATTATTATAAATAACATTAGACTTCCTGGGGGAGTATGTACTTAGACTACCATATACAACTAAAGGCTGCAGGTCTGTAGTACACATTCTGCTAGTGACACTGTTTTATTCATGTAATAGTAGCACCGTTAGTTGCAGCCCCAGTTTGTGTCTCTCATGTATTACCATTATATTTGTGTCACAGAGCTACAACGTGTGTCACAATTATTCTTTGACTTCCATTTATTTGAGGGCTAATCATGCTCTAAGTTTTGGAACTACACTTCCCACAGCCCTTTGGGGGACATAAACAGAAAGTATAATGTTGCCATGGAGCCAGTGAATCACACTATAGGCTACAATTTGAGCCTTGGTTTATAGCCTCTATTTGTTTACATTCCTGCAAATTGACATCATTAAAAGTATGCTGAATTAGCTATTAGCAGTTCCTGTTTGCCATGTACCTAAAGATGTAGTGACAGCTATCACTGTATTACCGTGATACTGAAGAATCCTCTGATCTGGAATTACAAGGAGCGTCTTTTTTTCTATTATTTCTAAGTGGATTAATGGACGTTTATGTGCGATGGACATCAGATATAATGTTATCCCCAGAAGGTGTGAGTTAACCTGAATCTAAAAAATGAGTACCATGTCTGTGAGTTTAGATTTGACTGAGGTATGACTCTGAGGAGAAGGAGTGCGATTTGTAATAATGTAATTATAAAACATGAGGACGACAAACTGGGGCTAAATTAGTTCATTGATCTCATCATTTCTGAAACACAGAAGATAACTAGACCACCATGGACCAAGAAGAAGACATCAAAAACACACCCCAATTGGTAAATGACACAAAACTATTGGGTCAGACGTAGTATAGCTCCCTTGTGGTTCTTCCACATTTGTTGTTTCCACTTTGAAAACAAAATGGTAAGAAATGAAAGACTGGAGTGAAGGGAGATGAGTTTTACCTGCCAGAAGTCCGCCACAGTGGAAGGAAGTGGGCCCTGCGAGGCGATGTAAGTAGGGTTGCGAGGGTCATGGTCCATCTGGGAGAGAGGGAACAGAGTGTGAGATGGTGTTTGGGTGGGGACTGGTTGTTGAAAACATATTGTCTGGGTAAAAGACTGAAGAGATCAGCATCTCTTGAGGAAAACACGTCTACTTTCTTTTCCCTGCTGTACCTAACTCTCCCATTCAGCCTCTTTCTTACTTTCCTCCTCGTCCCCCTCTGTCCTCAAGATGTTATGATTTGAGTGAAAGAAACTGCACAATACTGGTGGTAAGCTGTGTAAGACGTCATGTCATGCAGGCATACGCTAGATGCTGGATACATAGCTGAAGGACGTGGTTTGTGTCTTGTTTTTAGTGAAAGAATGTTTAAGATCAGTTTCTTGAAACATCCTGTTTGCATAAAAAGACTGAAGACGACCTTGGACTTAGCTATCTATCTAGTAAAAGCAGCAGTGACAAATCTGACTTCATACCCTTTGAATTTTTCAAAATAACCACTTTCCAATTCATTACCTCACTTTCAACTGCCTTAGTTAAGTCATGTACAGCCTTCTCTACAGTGTCTTCGAACCAATATTCTTCATCAACGACCTCACGAAATGGCTTTTTTTTTTCGTCCATGCTTTGACATTTTTTCTGCATGAAGCATGATATTGCGGTGGGACTTGAAAGCCTGGAGGCGGTTGACATGACAGAGCTGAATGCTGAGGTGGGACATAATGACAGAAGGGGGGGGACTTGATTTGAGGGATGTGATTGAGGCTTGATTGAGTAGGTGTTGGCTGGGTCGCCCCCCCCCCCCCCCCCCCCC
>NW_019525169.1:505871-577042 GCF_002814215.2 Seriola lalandi dorsalis | reverse complement strand
CCCCCCCCCCCAAAAAAAATCAATGATCACGTTTTATTGAATGAATTTTTATGCACACCCTCGAGTGCCAGATGCATCAGTGGAAAGATGTTGACATATTTTGCAGGAAGAGAAATGGGTGGGTATGTAACAATGTATTCTTGAGGTATATTTGGCATTATAATGATAGATGACACACCAAACGGTGCTGTATTTTTGATAGTGGAGGGATTTATTTAATATTATTTATGGTAGACCTACAAAAGATTAAGTCTCATATGAGGGGAAAAATGCAATAGTTTATTTTTAAAATCAAAGAACGACTGACTCATTTCTTTGCATATTAAGTTGCCGCTGAGTGACTTCTACAACGGATGCATTTAGCGAGGGAGCATAAAATCAAGAAACAGCACTACAGTGAGTCACAAGGTGATACTTAATGGCTTTTTCTTTCTTTATGAACTTGTTTTGTTTTTTTTTTAAGGTGAAGAACAACTTGTCAAGGACACATAACATGATCTTAAAAGTTAAAGATCTAGTTTTTCATTTCTTATTCATATTTTTTTCATTTCTAGTATTTTTTAGACTCATTTGTCTCACTTATAAACCTTGACACTCAACCTTAAAAGGAAAATAATAATGGAGCATTTTTCATGGCTTTGATATTAGCATAATGCTCCTCTGTCCTCATGTTTAATAGCCTCGACAACAGGATTAATTTCTTGATGTTTAGAGGAGCTGATAAAACCAAACATACAACTGTAGCCCAAATGTTTAAATAAAAATCAAGATCTTTATTATTTATCCCGTGTCTGTTTGTAATTCATCTCAACTATGGTTGGATTAAAAGGGTCAAATTGTTTTCTCATTTAACTCCACTTACAAACAGTGATGTAATTGCAACTCAAGCTCAGTAGAGACAGACTACTGTTAGTGTTCTTCAAGTGTGTGTGTGTGTGTGTGTGTGTGTGTGTGTGTGTGTGTGTGTGTGTGTGTGTGTGTGTGTGTGTGTGTGTGTCTACATGATGAGAGGCAGGCTGTCAGTGTTAATTCTGGGTGTTGCAGTTGTAACTAAATGATTACTGGGGGAAGAGGTGAAGCATGAGTGACTGAAAATGCTCTTTCAATACACCTACACAAACGCTGGCTGGAATTCGAAAACCTGGACTTCCTTTTTGTTGAGGAAATTTCAAAAAAGGACTCATGAATGCAGGAAACATTGCGTTCAATACCTAGTGTTAAGCTTCAATTAGCCATAACCATGCTGTTCTGTATTCTCTTCATCTTTCCGGGTAGAAATTCCTCATGTGAGTTTGTTAAAAAGAAATAAAATAAAATAAATAAATCTCCCATACAGAAATGAAAGGGTGGTGCCGAATGCTAGTGCTGCCACTCCGTTTGGCCAATCTCAAGGACACAGACATGCTGTAGCTGTGTGCTGACATCCCTGCATGAATACTAAAACGCAAACATGAAAGAGTAGACCTGCGTTTCAGCTGTCCTCCCCTTTTCCATTGTGGGAAGAAGATAGACTGCAACAAGAAAAGGCAAAGAAGTGCTCTTTGGTTTGAGGTAAAATAGCTTATCTGTTCCTGGAGAAGCGTCTCAACTTTGAACACCTAGCTGTAGCGCCTTGATCCTGTGTTTATATAAGACAGAGAGCTTTGGAGCTAAATGCCGGTTTGAGCTCATCCCAGATAGTTTGAAAACAAAAGAGTATCCCAGTCTTTCCCTGTGTGTGTGTGTGTGTGTGTGTGTGTGTGTGTGTGTGTGTGTGTGTGTGTGTCACCCTGTGCTTTTCAGGGAGCTCAGATCACCCCTTCCCTTTGCCTCCCTGACCCCGGATTCCCATAAAGAAGCGACAGATTATTTACTCGTAGGCCACTGCCCCTAAAGCTAATGAGGAGGAAGAAGCTGCATTGACAGACATAATTATCACAGTTTTGCTGGGCTCAGCCAGGGGTCCCTTTTGTAGTGTAATTACTGTCCTTTCATCCACACACCACTGCATCCGCCATTACTTCACCCATCTTCAACATCCGTTTGTTTTGTTTTTTCGTTTTTTAAACTGCACCAAAACTGTCCTGAATAACTTTATGCCGTTTTTCTAATGCATCAATAACATTTTCACTCACTTCTTCCCCTGATTGATTAACTGTATTATGATATTATTCTATAAGATGCCAAATGTCGCAGTACAGCTCTGTTTAAATAAGCTAAAAACCTCTATGAATATGTCATTAGAGAAAATGGAGGAATAAATTGAGCATCTAAAAGACTCCATTGTTTGTTTCTGAAGAGTAATAGGCTTTTAGTGCAGCTGTGTGTATTCCCCTCATCTATCTCCTCAGAAATTTTGGCACTATATTTGAAATGCATAGTTTCCTGTTCCCCTTTGATGGAATCCCTTTTCAGCAGCCGCAGGGGAAATCATGACTGGCAATATTTTGGGGAAAAATACTCCAAAAAATAAAAAATAAATAAATAAAAAAAACCTGAGGCCTCTCTAACACTGAGGTCTTTCTGGATTTGTAGAAGATACATTTGTTAAGTCAAAAATAATGTATAATTCTTTTTAGTGTGAATTAAAAGAAAAAAAAGGGGGATATCTCCAGGGAGCGGCCATTTTGAAGTGAAAGTAGCAGTGAAAGTAGCAATGTGATTCAACAAGACAAACTGAATCCAGCGAGTCTCCCAGCATGGAGAACAAAGTTTAAAAAAAAAGATCAATGATGACAAGTCCTTTGAAACGTCTTTTTATCTCAAAGTAAAATCCAACCACAACAGGTGCTGGTGGTACAAAAAGGCTCCAGGGACGGCAGATATTAGCCACAACGTAGAGCCATAATGAATAAACAATACTCACTATTGGACTGGCATTGATGTAATCCGAGTTGCCGTGGTTGTTCTCCGCTTTCAAGGTGATCCTGGAATGATCATCTGTAATGGAGATGCATAATTCATCAACACACATTTCCATTGTTTTTCCTTCCCTGCACAATAACAACAGTAGCAACAACAGAGGAATATGAAACTGTAAAGGCTGCAGGGACTGCAATTTCACCAGACTTTCATCATGCGCACACTCACTATTCTGAAGTCCTGAATTGCTTCACCTTCAATAAGGAAAGTTCCATGTGAAATAATAATAAATATTTTATCTTAAGAAGTCTGTAGGTTGTGAGCCTTAAAATCCTCTTTTTCTTAAACAAGTGAAAGTATTGCGGGGTTCATATAATCTGTTTCCAGTCGACTTGAACCCACTTCAGTCTTCTGAAACACATTTACTTCAAATTAAAACCCATGAAAAGTATCAGATTTGATTGACAGTTACCAAGCAACTCACCACCTGTCATCAGATTCTGATTCATTGCATTCATTGTATTGCAGGGTAGAGCTAGTTAGCCCCAGTATTATAGTACAGAATTAACAATCAAATCTAAATGTATACATGTAATTACAATGGTTTCCATTTTAACCCAACCACTGGATGGTTTGGATGCCTATCACAGAAAACATAAGCTAGGACAGGTGTGGACACAGTGTTCGTGTTTATGCTCTAATGCTTGTATTTTCAAACTGTTCATCGTAGAAAAGGATTTGAGGATGAGGAATAACTAATGAGTTTGGCAAACAAAACACTATCTAATGCAAGACTGGCTAGTGTAGCATAACTGTGAACTGTGCAGCAGGACAGAACCAAGCAGTCCCAGTCCAGCTAATAATAATATAGTTAGCATATAACATGCCTTTTCCATATAGTCAATCTAATTCCAAGAGAAATCTCAAAACAAGTTGATTTGCATTGAGAAAACATAATCTTCTCACCACAACGACCTCCACTGGTTTTCAGGGGAAAAAAAAGAGTTAAACTGATAATTTGTTTGGAAACATATGCGCTACACTGTTTTGGCTTGTTTCCCCAACTGGTTTCATGTAGCTCGAAGCATCTGTTCACAACCATATCAACAACACTGATGAACAGGAGCTGCCCTGCATGGTTCTAGACTTGTCAATGGTGGGAATATTGGGCAAAAAAACAAACAAAAACGGACATCTGAATGGACTCACATACGACCACGGCGTCTGAGCGGTTCCTCTTGGAGTTCTGCTCGCCGTGCCCCACGCTGCAGGCGCCGGGCTCTGCCTGGTAGGAGCACAGGGCCTCCCACTCACGCTCCAGACGGTTCTTGTTCTTCAAGTGGTCCTCCATGTATGACTAGAGGACAACATGGACCACCTTAGCCGCCATTTCAAAGGACAAGCCAAAACCATGCAAATGAAAACTGAATTTATCTCTAAATATGTCCGTCTTTGCAGAAAATGCTTGATTAAAAGAGAAAAGAGAGACCTGAAATAATTCACCCTTATTTTTATCAGAGCTGGGTGGAGGTAGGTTGTTGTTATTTCTTTCCCCATTGTGTTTCCTCAATATGATCCGACCAATAAATAAACTGGAGCAAAAAACACTAAACCCCTGACAACAGCACCTCTCCTTTAAAGCTGTGATCAGGTGTCATGGTGCATTATTGTCTTAAGCTGCTGTATAGCATAACAACCGCGTGAGGAGGAGGAGGCTGCAGAAGATCTAGGTGGGGAAGGTGTGCTAATGTTTGCGTCTTTGTGTGTTTGTGCATGTGTGTTTGACCGAGGGGAAAAGAAAAGAGAAAAATCACACACAATTAAGACTCCTGAAAGGTTTGTCTGCATTGGAAATACTTCAGGGGTGTTTCAATCACGTCCCTCACTGCTTGCACAGCCACTGATAAGATTGTCTGCATTTAAGCCCTCGCTTGGAGAAGACAAAATTGAATTCGCTAGAGAGACAAAGATGGAAAAAGAGAAGGGGGAGGGGTGGAGGCCTGTGTGTGTGTGTGTGTTTGTGTGTGTGCATGCGTGTGCATGTGTGTTTTCTCCCAAACCAGGGCAAGTCTTATGGAGCTTAGAGGCTGTAGCTGGCAAGATGATTCTTTTTTAGTGTTGCGCCGTGTGTTTCGTTTCCTCTCCTGTATCATGGCTCCCCTCCTGACGGGGTTAAATGGTTTAGTCTGCTATTGTGTGAGGCAGAAGATTACAGACTCATAAACTGATGTCAGGGATCAGCTGGCTAATACAATGAAAGTGATACCCAGATGTGCTGGGTTTTTATCCCATATTAAAGGCAGTATAGGTAGGCTGAGCGGAGAGGCGACACTCCATTGTTACATCCGACTTATTCACTTCTGTCTGTCAAAAGGAAAATCCAAGTCTTTGCTGAACATATACAATTCCTACCTAGATGGTAATCACAAATAAGCTTGTCCAACACATAATAGGCAATTACCCTTTGATGGCTCATGAATTCAGACGTCTCCTGCATGCACGAAAAGGATATTAGGTGGCGTATAAGAACATTACAATCCTACAGACAATGGAAATCAAAGTTTATTGTTAGATATGCTACCAGAGGTGCCACTCAGGTCTTAAAAGCCACACAGAGAACAGAAAACTCTTGTGATTAATGCAGCTGCATAATAAGAGAACACGTTGGTACAGGGTGTTCTATCTGAACCCATTAGCGACATGAAGGAATATTTCTGAAATAGGACTGTAGATTTCTGCCGTTACGCTCTGAACCATCCCTCTTTCAACTTTTAATTTTTATGCATGCAAAAAAAAAAAAAACTCAATAGTGAAAAAAAATGAATCTAGTTAATGTCAACTCTAATGGCAGGCAACACACGTATATTTGCATGTGTGTTGTTGCGCATCGCCCACACAAATACGCAGTGCTGTCTTCCCAGGAAAATGACAGCATGCCATTATGGCCACTTGACAGAGCCTGTCATCACTATGATCTTGTCACCCTGTACAAGTACTCTCTGCTTGCCAGTCTGACAGCATTCCACCTCCCCTCCCAATATTACATCTCCATGTACTTGATATATCCACTCTGAATTGCATCCCATTCTATTCAAACGATGCCCTGAATCGATTGCATTCCAGATTCATATTTTTGCAGCTTAATGCAATGCAGCCAGCAGGCCCTTATCAAGCCCTCCCGTTTCTAGGGGGAGGCAGTGGACCATGGCGTATTCCAGAGACAGGGTAACGAAGGTTTAGTGAATGGGGGGATTATGTCTGCCAATCAGAGGGTTGGGATGGGAGGCCTGGGTGTCAGGGAAACAATGTCTAATCCTTCCTAAGCAGTCTCCTCGGCAGCAGAGGGTGATGGCTGAAATCAGGATGAAGGGAGAACCAGGGGAGCCAGACACAACAGGTAACACATTACTGTCAAGCCTCGCTGTCAAATTAAAACGAACAGTACCCATAACAGTTTGTACAGGGTGCTTTATGATATGATAAAAAACAGGTTGAGGTGAAAACAAAACTGTATCAATATGTATGTTTTTGTGTGACTAATAATAGCTAAATGAAAAGAACACATTGTTTTGCAATTACATTTTTTGGCTCATAAACTAAATTTAAAATTGTGAGTAAAAGTCACTGAGGGCAGATCATGTTGCATTAGTCAGTGGCTATTCTCCATTGCCTGAGTCTATTTTCCTTTTGAGTAAATAATTCATCATTGAAAAAAAAAAAGAACAATAGCTACTAAACATAATGAAAAAGAGCCTCAAGCTACATAATTATTGATTTAGTTTTTTTCTTTTTTCAGGGGAGAGGTAATTAAGCCAAAGGAACACCACAAGAACAGCAACAGTTACAACATTTGGACCCTGTTTCTGGACAGCAGGGGACCATGGACAGAAACTGTGTTTGTGAGGAAAAAGTAAGTTTGGTGACTGTAAAGTGCTGTCCATGGTGCTGAAAGGACACAGTACTGCAGTAATACGCACATGGAGACACATGCTTCCATGTTATGTGCGGTAATGATTTTTTCATGTTTTTAATAATTTAATAGGAAATGTTTTTCGCAGCACACTGCAGCTGAAAAAGGCAAATGAGAGAAGATAGAAAAAGTAAGACAGCAGAGGTGTGTCAAAGCTCTGAAAAAACACAGCAGATGACTCAGCACACAGAAGCATCCAATTTCAGTTTTGAAGTTGGAAGTCGTTATGCAAGACTTTTTAAGTCTTGCGGTGGGTCGCACAGTGGGGCGCATCCTGATGGCCCCAAACTCTCGTTGTAGCATAGTGGTTGTATGAGTCTGTGTATGTATGTACGTGTGTGTGTGTGTGTGTGTGTGTGTGTGTGTGTGTGTGTGTGCGTGCGTGTGTGAGGTGATCAGGCCTCACAAAAAGGACCCCCAGCATGTGTGCTTTGGAAAGCCGGGTATTCATCATCCTTCTCCACACGGTGTGTGCTCCAAAGAGCAAGAGAGGGGAGATGAGAAGAGAGGAGAGCGGAGATGGGAAAATATAGGTCTGAGATCAGTGATAACAAGGCAATCTCACACATGGTTTCATGTGAGATGGCGGTGGAATTTTAAAGAAGAACCCCTATAGGACACCTACATGTCAGTCATAGCATGAAAGAGAAGTAAAGGTCCCTGTGTGTTTTACCTTTCTACATTGTAATGCCTGCTTTGCTGCTGTGAAGACATTGGGGCTAATAATAACAGCTCCTAGAAATGATTCACAGTGGCTCTTTTGTTATTGCAGGGCTAAATGCTCTTCTATTGTCAATGTTTTCAAAAGGGGCTTCACAAACAAGCCTTGACGAGTGCAACAAAACCCATCTATTACCACCAATACAAGGCATTACTCAGATTCACTCTCATTCATTATAGCCTCCCAATATAAAAGCTAGACTTGCAGTGTGATGAATGCTCTCTCCATTAATGGAAACACTGCAAGGCATCTATCCATCTCTTTTATCAAGCTTGTCTCAAATGAATGAAGCGAAAGTTGTGCAAAATTAAAACAATCCATTGTGTGTTTGTAGACACGTTGGCAACCAAAAGCTTTTTCCACCCCACCTCCCCGAGAAAAAAAAAAAAAAAAAAAAACATTGCAAAATTTCTAAAACATTCAAATGACAATCAGAGGGGTAATGATATTTCACTTTTGAGCTGCTCTCATCACGCAAAACAATGTCTGCCTTATTTTGCTGCAGCAGTACGGGAGATGGAGGGGGTAAAAGATGAAAATGACAGAGGGGAGAGAAGCAGGACGGAATGATAAAGACAGAAAATGACACAGTAGAGGGAGGGAAAAGTTGGAGGAAAAAAAAAAAATGAAGACACCAGAGCCAAGATAAAGCAAGAGGGAGAAAACAGCAGGAAGAGTGATGAAAAAAACAAAACAAAGATAACAGGGTTCTGAAGGGAATGAGGTGAGAGAGGGATGAAAAAGAGACACATCCAAACAGATAAACAGAGAGAAATCAAGCTGTTGGTTTTCAGCTCAGAGTCTAGCATATTCATAGACACAGGGAGTTTTTAAAACATACGCTATAATGTTAGCTGACTGAATATCTGAAAAGCCTATTCCTGTAGATCAGTGGGAGCCAACCTTTTCTATCTGACGTACCCCTACAGGTTCTAACGGATGAACTCGAGTACCCCTTCATCAACAGCTACATGTTATGTTCAAGAGGTGAATTAATTTTACTTCTATACCTAGCTGGGAATCACTGCTCTGGACCTATGGCTTTGCAATGTAACGTTAGGAAAAGCATCCTCACTAAACTACACTAAACCCACCCGTAGTCAGTCAGACATGAGGAGGTGTTGTGGTTGTTTAGCTGTAACAGTCACATGCTAGGAACCACTAATAATCTCAGAGGGGCTGACAGCAAACCACACCTCAGCCAGCTTCCTATCTATTCACCTTCTCTCCTTTCTAGAGTCAAAGCAGGCTCCTTACCAGGATCATGTGACCGGTGGAGATGTCCATGTTGGACGGCACCGGCTCCTCGCACCAGGAGGAGGTGCTGCTGCGGGTGGAGGGGCTCGCCGCGGGGCCATCGCTGAACTGGGACGATACACTGTTGAGCCGCGAGTGGCGCAGGGTCTCCGGCCGCTCAACACGCTCCGACGTCCGGATCGCCATTCGCTGGCGACACAGCTCCTGGGGATGAGAGGAGATGACAGTGAAGCACTGGATCATCAGAAAACGCATTGTGTGTGTTTTTCTAAACTCCGTGCAAGGTCTCACGTATTTATCTTCTTTTCATGCACATAACAATAGTTTTATGTATGTTATGTGCTTATCCTTGCTCTTAGGGGCTGCGTTCTGTAAATGCACCTTGTAAAATCCTGTATCTAGGCTGACTTGATCTGTCCTCACTTGTCTGTAGATTAATGGCTTATCCTTGTGGATTATGGAGCTTATACTAATTATGTCAAAAATACATGGTTGAGGAACCCTGTGCGATTTATAGAATAAATTCAGTGTCACACCTGGCTGCCACACAGCGACTGTCTTGTTTAAGAATTGATCTTTTAGTTGTGAAAGAAAAAAAACAACCCCACTATTTCTTACAGTAAAACCCTCCATAAAATATCCACACACTCACACTTCAGAGGAAATGAATTTGGATCCATTTTCTCCAAAGATAGAAACATAACAGAAGAATCTATCCATCATTCACGTAGGATTTCTAATATAAATGTATATAACCACATAGAACCAAAGGAAAGACAAATGCACTGGTGCGATTGTAAAGTATAATTTTGGATTTTGATTGATATATCCAGGTGTCTGAAAATTGCTGAAAGACTGCTACGAAGATTACACCTACACTCCCAATGACTCAGCTTTTCTCCCATAATGTCTCAGTGCAGAGACAGGGCTTCAAAAATGTGAAGACTAGGCATTATCTACTCTAGTTTATACAAAATGAAAAAGAGTGAAAAGTAAAAATAAAAACTGAAAGAAGACCTTACTGCCATATTCTTATACATGTATAAGAGACACACAGACAGAAACAGTCAGACACTGTCTGATTCTCTCCATGAGGTGTGGTCACACTTGGTATTTCTATGTCAAATTCATTATCTGCAAACCCCATCATGTTTGGATTTGGGAGGCAAAGCCAGTCATCTCCACAGAATTCATATCCATACTCAATTAATAACAGTGAGGATGGGCCAGGCCAGGGAAAATGCCTTGTGAAAGCACACGCTATCTCATGATCTATCATAGTGATATTTCCCTCTGGAGCACAGGCCTCTCTAAGCCCTGGTCTTGGATCAGCTTTCCCGCCGTCAGACTTTAATGATTAGAGCCATGAAGCGGTGCCCTGGGCCTTGGCCTCGGGGCAATATCCAGGTCCACCTCATAATTCATCCTACTTCTCAACATCTCTGCAAAGCGCCGTGCTGCACCGGTGCCGAGAAATGGTCCCCGAAGCAGGCGGGGGGATACGGTTAGCACCAGAGAGGGCCAGAGGAGAGACACATGGAGCCCAGAGAGGAGCACAGGTCATGGGATTACAGTTTCCCCTGTTTCCCCCTCTTTCATACTACTAATAAGAGTGAAAAAAGGCCAAGAGGAAACAATGTCTGCAGTCTGTACTGCCTTCTAACAATATCTCTCTCCCACTGCAAACAGCTCTCCCAGAACAACTGCATGTGTCAGACCTGGCGAACACACCCACATGAAAGCTTCGACAGAGCAGTTATTCCATCCCAGCACAGGTGCCATACATAACCTAAAATTTGCACTCTGGCACAACATGATGACAATTTTTGAACAGAAATGTAACATAATTAGATAATATAAATGCTAATGGACATAATGTTAATTTTCTAAAGGACAAAAAAGTAGTTTCCTTTTGCGTTTGTGCTTACTTTTTTGCTTCTCTGTGGCCACTGTTATATCACTGTAACACCTCCAGCTTTTGATAGGAGAGCAGCCCTGTGAAAACCTGATTAAATATTGAAAATGTTAACGCGACATGCAGATAAATGTGTTCTGAGTGCCATGCTGGGCACAGCTGAGCCCCAACGCTGAAAATCAATACAGCCCAGGCTGCCCGTGGCCCTGGAGGAACAGTGGGAATAGGTCACAGCGGCGGCCTGTTCCTCTGTCTCTCTCTCTCTCTCTCACACACACACACACACACACACACACACACACACACACACACACACACACACACACACACACACACTTCTCAGGCAAGGGTGAGCACTGAATAATTGGATGCAGTGAATATCTACTGAAGCAATAATTTGAAAATGCAAGAATTAAAGAAAACAAATCATGCAAATAAACACAAAAAGTGATTTCTGATTTAAATTATCACACGGCACAATAAAAAAAAAAACGATTAATTTAATCATAAAAGCACATCACTGTCACCATAACAGCTAAAAACCGTCATAAGAGCAGGTAGAAGAGAATCACTCAAACATGTACACACATGGACAAATATTCTCTCACAAACCAATCAGATAATCAACTGTATCTGAACAGAGGATGAGCTCTGCCAATGGCACAGTGCTGGCTAAGTGTCCCCGCCTCCGATTGGCTCGTAGCGAGGAGGCTGGTCTAACCTGATAGGTTGCGGTGGCATCAGTGCTGGTGTCAGTCCCCAGGCTGGCCAGCTTCTCCTTCATGTGGAGGTGTGAGCGTTGGCGCACGCAGAAGAAAGTGGCGGACACTGCCAGCGCCACCAGGATGAAGAGCATGCAGAGGACGGAGAGCAGCAGGAACTGGCCGGACTCCACCCTGGTCTCCTTCACCACGGGGATCTGGGTCAGGCTGCCCCTCTGGAGGACACACACAAACAGAGAGAGAACACGCTGTCAGGGCAAGTGAAGGATGCTACTCCGTCTTTTTCCTGATTGATGGAGTCGTTTTTGATTTACAGCAACCCGCCATATCAAGTCTGCAGTGCATCAGTTTTCACCTGAAGGCTTGACTTTTCAGTGAAAAAATGAGGGTGCAACAGCGCCATGAGTGCTTCCTCGCCTTCCTTCCCCGCTCTTTCCCTCCATCCACCACCACCATCGCCGCCACTGTCTGACCAGCCCCACTCATTAGCCAGCTCTAATACTGGCTTTATAATATGCATTCAGACTCAGTCAACCCTTATTACCAGCCTCTGTCCAGTGCTGTCTCCACACCGCGCCCCACTATAGATATTTACAACCCCATTTAGTGCTGGCATGGGGCGGGCTGGCACTGTGCAGCTACAGGAGGTTGGGATACTAAAAGCTTGTGCTTAATTAGCTCCTCTGGTCCTGAGTTTGCCTGGATTAGGCCTTGGCCCAAGCTGCACAGCTAATGGCTACCAGGACTGGAGAGAAACAAGTGGCCCAGACTGGACCTTAATACACCCACCACCAGTTGAATAGAAAAGCCTTTTCAAATATTCACACCGCTTGTTAATTCAAACAGGAAGGTGTAGCGTTTGTTTCGCTGTTTTTTAATGTGCTGTATTATCATCTAAGAGATTTTTATCGGTACAGGTTAAAGAACTGGCCTATGTGTTGATAAATGGTCCACTCACGGCCATTTACTGTAATGATAAATTCCCTCTGGGCCACACTGATGCAGAAAATTTTGAGAGCATAACAGCAATAATTAGGAACAATAACTGGGAAGGGTAATTAATGATACTTCAAAATGTAGCTACTGTGAGATTTTCTGTGCTGATTGCATATAATATAGACATTGCCAAGCTACTTTTGTATTTAACTCTCAAAAACAGAGAATTACTATTTTCCCAGCACATTTAACTTAAACAAAACCTAACACTTAAATAAATAATTCTTACTGCTCTCTGTAATTGCCACAAAAAACTTGGGGTTTCTGTAAAAGCCAGTTCTCCACTGTTTTTTGATCAGATTTTATCAGCTGCACACATGCCAATAGTTATACATCTGCAAAAGGGCAATATCAATAACAGAGCACAAATACATCAGCAGGATCCTAATTGTCTGCTTGCAATATTGAAAGATTGATGGGTGAAGTGAATCAAATCTATGACTTGAAAAAAAAAAAAAAAAAAAAAATGGCAGAGCTCTGACATTTAGCCTGAGGGGTCTAATGGGCTGGCTGAAGGATGGTTACATCTTGTTATACCATTTTCAAAACAAGACACTTCACCTCAGACCAGTAACAATGTGGTTTGACCTTGTGGTTGGTAATTGCCAATGTTTTAGTGGTGGTGCGGACGCCCAGGTCTTTCCGATTACTGTGTTGGGCCCGACGACAGTTGCTGTTGATTGTAATTGCTGTGGCTCGAGGATGTAGTTTCAATCAAGCATTAAGAGGTTAGACAACAACTGAGAGGTTTGAAGAGGCTCATGTACGAGCACAGAGAGGAGACATGGCCTCAATCCAATGACTCATCTGTGCTGTTCAGTGATCAGATGAACATACAGACCGCAGGAATGACATTTATAAATTAACACAATTCTCATTTGCTGGAGTACTTGTTGAGAATGCAAATCTTCTCCTGTCAGCTCCTCTGACATAATCACACAGTAAGAAACTGAAAATACAGCACCTGAAAAACTCTCTTTTCACTCAACATATTTAGCACTGTGGGCATAGTGTGTCACAGCGGTGTCGTGGCTCAAAACTCTGAAACCAAAGTGCCCCCTATAGACCTATTGGCTCAAACCTGCTTTAACCTATTTCCAGCACTGACAAATCCAAGCTATTCCCTTTGCATCCAATCTTTTCTTTATTCGGAAAAAGGAAAAAAAAAAAACCCCCAAAAAACATAAAGTGTTTTTAATCAAAGTTAATCAGAGACGTGGCCCTCAACAATCTGTGGATCCTCTTAAAAAAATATTCAGGTAAACACCCTGAAATGAACAAAAAGCATTTCCACTGTGGGAGCAAACAGGCTTGAAATGTACTGCAAGCATTAAAGAGTGTTTGAAGGCGGTAATCGTGTTAGATAGAAACCAGAGGAGATACAGAAAGAGGGAGGAAAAGGGAGATGTGAAGCTAAGAATTATGTTGATGGGCCTTTAGTGTTCTGTTTATTACCTTTTTTTCATTTTTGTAATATTTTTTATTTCACCATAATTGGAGTCTGTCTTTAAAAAAAAATTGGATTTAAACTATATTGAATAAAACGTTTCCAGCACTGAAAAGCACTTTTAGCTAAATTAAACCATTTTTAGCTGAAAATAGCTTTTGAATGTTAGATGCTAATATATAAAAATCTAAACTTAAATAAATCCACAATCAAAACTAAAGAGATATTTTTCTACTTGAATGTGATTTTAATCTGATGTTGAAATATTATGGCAGGGATTTTCAGAGCAATGTAAAATCTGTGAATCTGAGAATCACAATCAGATTTTTTCCCCCTGATGATTTCTACTTCCAGTCAAAATTCTCCCTTTAAACTTCAGTAAATGCACTTTTATTAATCTCTTTAACATCATTTTCAAGGCTGCTATTTATGTCTCGAGTGTAGGATTCAAACTGAGTGAAGTTATTACTCTCTGCCTCTAGACTGTCCCCTTTTTCTCTCTCCTATTCATATTGGCCCTGTCTGCTGAATTAGCCAATCTGAGAAGGAGACAAGGGGCAGATGGATTTTCGTTGCTCTGGATTATTCAAATGATAAGAGGAAAGGTCAGGCAGAGAGGTGTTGTTGGGGCGGCTGGCCATCCATTCACTCCCATCACAATACCTTTAAGAAGTACAAGAGGAAAATCCTCCTAAACACACAACTGCCAAACCTCAACCAACCTCACATCAAGGTTTAAAAAAAAAAAAAAAAGTTGCAGCTACAGCTGCAGATCTGAAGGGTATAAAATCAGCTATATCTAAAGCTCTTTCCATCCAATAAAATGAGAGTGAGAACTCTGAGAAATACAAGAAAAAGATCCCACATGAAATGCCAAATTTAACCCTGCTACAACGTTTTCCAAGCATCCTTTTTTTCCCTTTAGATATAGGAAAATACTGGCTTCATCATGTGCTCTGAAAAATTGCTGAAATTTACAAAAACAAATATAATACTGGTAAAAATCGTTAGTCTCATTATTTAGACAAATTTGCAAACTCTTAAAAACACTTGGAAATAATTAATAATTTGAGAAGAGAAGAAACGAAGCAATTTAACTATAAAAATTGCAACATAAAATTTTCATTTCCATTCAGTCAGCTTCAGTCTAAATACTGAGAATAGAATAGAATAAGAAGCCAACTGCATAGTATTTTAAATTACATTAAGAGTCACGTATATTTTTCCACTAAATACGTGATTAAAATAGTGTAAATTATGCAAACACAGAGTGGATTTAGCAGCTTTAAGTATTCAGGCTTTATGAGTTGAAGCTGCTGCCCGGCATCACCAGGCAGGATCAACCTGCACTGAAACTTTATCCTCTGCAGCCAGATGTGCTCACAGCAAACCGCTGGGCTCAAAATCCACCTCTACTATTACGTTTTTTCGATGAGCTTACGTTTAGATTTATTTAGACTATATTTGCATTCATATTCCCCCACCCACCCACCCAGTTCGCAATCATATTTTATCCAATAAGGTTTCGGGAGGTTCGATCTCGCAGCAGAGAGGATGAAACAAAATGAAAGCACAGCTCCCACAAAATTCTGCAAACACACTGAAAATCATTTTCATTTCACATCGGAAAAGCAAACCCAGCTTTCAACGTGGCGTTACGATTCTTCACAAGTTTTCAGGGCCGATAAAATACGGCGCCTTTTTTTTTTTAATCTTTTTTTTTTTTTTTAACGCATTTGACGCATTAAAACTTGCACACTGAATACGGCACAAAACAGAACGGACACACGCTCAAGCCGGGAGATAATTACCCAAATCCGTGTCGCTGGGCAGAGCGCACATTTCGCAGTAAACGGAGGATGCTGCGTCTTGTATTCCAGAGAGCATGGTTAACCACTGACGCCCGACGCAGCTCCAAGAAGCGTTTGTGAGTCCCGGTCGCCCACTCACTCCGCTTCTCCAAAAGTTCCCCTGCGAGGGTCCCATGCGTCCCCCTGCGCCAACAAAAGACCGCGGCTTCAACACGAAGATGAAGAAAAAGAAAAAAAAAAAAAAGGGAGAGAGTCGAAGAGAATAAGAAAAGGGAGAAGAATGTGGGATATGCCCGCCTGATTTTCCGAGCCTCGGAAGAATGTGCAGAAGCCCCACTAGTGAGTCCTTTCAGCGCCTCTGTGCCAATGAAAAGAGATGGGGAGGTGGTGGGGTTGGGTTTTTTGCGATCATTTAGTTAAGGCTGAGCCCCTCCTTATATTCAGCAGCTCAGGAGTCCCCGTCCATTGCACATGTCATATCCACTGGTTGCTATAGCGATGCCTCCACATGTTGTCGACAGTGAATGTTCAAGGAGCGATGCCTGGCTAATAGGCTTGCGGGCTGAGGGGCGATATGAATGGACATAGGGCTAGTCACTCATTTGTTGAGCTACTAGGGGTCTCTGTGTTTGGTGTGTGAATTGCTGTTTTCTCAGGCTCTCCTTTTCCTCTGCTCCCTCTCCCAGGGATTCAGTTATGTGAGCAGAATAAGGGAGATGGGGCAGTCTATTCTTCAAAGTAGGCTTTTGCATTCAAAGCTGAAGTGAGTACTATAATAAGAGGCTACCACACAGTACAGTAGTTGTAAAGTATATGAATGCTGCATGGGAGATTGGGTGCAGTCTGAAAAATGCTCAAGTAAATTGTGTATAATTGGCTAAATCTTTTCTCTGCTCCCCTACAAGATCTGCTGGAGTAAAGAAAAAAGGAGAGGAAAATTGCAAGTTTAACAAGTTTTGAAGATAAAACTCAATAAAATGCTATCCTAATTAGCAATCAGTCTGAAAAAAATGATCCAATGGAGAGCAACAGCTGCAGATAGCAGGGAGAGAGAGAGAGAAAGGGGGATTATGGAGAGCACAGGGTGAGAAAAGGAGAAAGAAAAAGAAAAGGGGCGGTGAAGAGAGGAGAACGGGGGTCCTGTCAAATGCAGATGACGAGTCTTGGGGAGGGGGGCTGTGTGACGGGCGGGCTCTCCAGTTTATTTTTCCATTCAGAGAGCACCCCCTCCTCTTCTCTATTGTCCCTCTGTGTGACAGCTGGAGTTGGCAATGTGAAGGAGAGAACAAAAACAAGCTCGCTGTCCAGCCTGGGTCTGTGGCCGCATCGGACGCCACCCCACCTTCAAAAAAAGCAGAGCCAACCAGGCGGCCCCGCAGGGACGAAATCTGAAGCAGAACACACTCAAACTGACTCAACAAATTTTTTTTATAGCATCCCCAAAACTTAAATACTATGCCTTATATATAGAAAAAGCAGCTGCAGAATCAAAACTGTCAGTGTCTTTTGCTATATGCTGTTCGTTTCTTTCTTTTAAGACAGACTAGTAAACTTTGATCCTTCCTTATTCATCACTTAGCCACCCTAGGAGTGACACTTTTCAGGTCATGCTTTCTGCACACTTGCATACTCATTTATAAGGAATTATTCAGAATCAAAATTCTGTATTCGCCTGCCAGAGGGCACAGAAATGGTTCGGCCACCCGTTGTTCAAGAGACAAATTTTTTTTATCTTGCAGGATTCAGTTAGAATACAAGAAAGAACCGGCTGCAGTGCCCGCTGTCGCGCTAATGCACGACGGATGCAGGAGAAATGCATGGCGAGAGACTTTTATCATGACTGCCAGTGAGTGGTTTTTATTACTGGAGAGAAAGAAATAGTGGCCCCTGAAGTTAATCCCCAGAAAATCAGCTCCTACATTAAGTCAACCATACGATCATATCTATCCTGTTCTCTGGTGAACTGGAAGAGAGCCCTGTTCACTCTTTTACATATGAGATACCCTGGTCACCCACCTGTCAGCGCTATCTAAATCCACACTCATCCCAAACAAGGGTATTCCCCTGACACCACAGTGGATGAAAAAGGAAGAAAAAAGAAAAGAAAATGTCTGTCAAGAAGCAGACACTATCTTTACCTGCTCTTTGAAGGAAAGCCTGACTTTGGCACCTGTTGTTTTCCTTCACTTGAACTCTGCGTAAATGGACACATTTTCACACATTTCAGCCACTACTAGGCGCTGCACAGTACGATTTCACAACTCGTGTCACATCCTCCAGCGAGGCCGGTGCTAATGGTTATCACACCAGGGAGGTTTGACGTGCATCGATTCATTCTCACAAAAAAAAAAAACAAACAAAAAAAACAACAACCTACAAGCAGTCAAATTCAGGAACATACTGAAGTCACTCTTATGGTCAAATGGCAATATTCATAGATGCTGTCACGCCTTCGTGTTCCTCCAGTAAGTACTTCCTCAGGGTAACACATGTTCGAGCAGTCGCCGTGAGTCCTTCAAGGCTTATCTGTCCTCTTTCTGGTGCTGCTCCGGTGTTTGCCTCCATGGCACATTTCACATTTCTAATAAAAAAAAAAGAAAAGAAAAAAAAAGAAAAAAAAAAGAAAGATGGAAAAGCGTCGAGTGTGTTTAAACAGCGAGAGAAGGAGGTATGCGGCACTTCACCATGTCGCTGGGAGAGGGGGATGAGGAATGTTAAACAAATGTCAGGATCAAGTGCAGCACCTGAGATGGCAGAGCAGAAACATCCACTGATGCCCGAGCGTGTGAGTCGAGAAGAAACGGATGGAGAGACAATATCTTGCTTAGATATTTGCCTGCACCTACGGGCTGCACAATTTTGAGTGTGTTTACATGTATGTCCCTGTGTGTGCGCAATCTGAATATACACGCAGAGGTGTTAGTGGAACATTCTTGCAAAAGAAAATACACTCCCGCAATGCATCTGAGTGAGTAAACCTGCGTGTGCACTAGCTGGACATCTTCACCTGGACACATAGAAGTCAGAGCATGTAATATATTTGAGCAAACAGAGGAGAGAAAGCAGCTTGCAGAGAGACAGGGAGGGATGCTTATCCGTAGCTACACTGAGCCACTGGTCCACATACCAATCACACTTCAATGATATCAGGGAAAGGCTAATGCCATTTACAGTGCTGCACGAGAAAAACCAACAGCTGCAACGTGTACCTGCAGACTTAACCAACGTGTAATGCTGTTACACCAAAAATAGTTGGTATTTCTGCTCAGCTCTTTGAAATGGGGTGCAATAAATTATTCATAATAATATCTGAGCAAGACTGTTGCTGTGGCTCCATTTGGGAAGGTGTTGGAGGATTAGCTCCGAACTGTAATGCAGAGAGAAATGCATGCAAAACAAAACACATTTGGGTGTTCTGTTTTTTTTTTTTTATATTTATCAGATCCACCAGCTGTTATTGTTATTGCTGAAGTGATATTACAAGATATGTGTGGTAGGAAAAGCCTCATCTGGGAGTTTACTCTTTTCTTCTTAACTGTTCTATTTCCATTCTTATCCTTTTAACATAATGAAATAAGGCTCTCATATAGGCAAAGGCAGTGATTTGAAGACAAAGTTTGGTTTGAAAGTCTGCCTGTCTGAATTCACAGTGCTATGATGCCATTTTGGTATATTGTTAGTTGGCACACTGCAGTTTTGATTTTGCCCGCCAGTCATGAAATAGCACTTACACTGAGATAAAATATAAAAGGTGACACTTTGCTCTCCTGTTTAAACTCGCTTTTTAACATCACTTAAGGTGCAGAAACTTGACAGTGAGGTGGATGTCTTAAATGCATTGTGTCTTGGTGTGTATGTGAGAGGGAGCGGGAGAGAAACACCATGTTTCCTGATGGATGATGTTCAAAGATGCAAAAAGGTCCCATTTCTGGGTTTTACTTGAAACATTTGAATTGCTGTGTCTCATGCTCATCACTTGTTCAGAGAGGAACCATTCAAAGCCTGTGTGTGTGTCAGCCATGTCATTCTGGTATTTTCCCCAGATGAGCTTGTTCAAATAGGACTCTTTCTTATGTGAATCCCAGCCCAGGCATTGCCCATGCCAAGTAGTTCAAAGCAGTAAACATCAAGGTAAATGCTATGCCTGTCATCTTGACTATATTTAAAGCAGGGAGGCAAACCCACACACATGCACAACAATGTGCACTTCAAAAAGAAGCAGTGCTGTGGCGTCATAGCCTGGAGTAGGAAATCACACCATATTTGTAAAGTGATAGAAAATGTTGTAATCTATGAGGATGACAACAAAGTCATACATATTTAGAGCCCTTTTTAAATTGCTTTACATGTACAGTGTGTGCTCTAGTTCTACTTAATTATGGGCTAATCTGCATTAGATAGTGCTAAATGGCCACGATCGATTCACCTGATCGTTTGTAATGCCGGACCCTTACTTACTGTTACAACGTCTGTCAAGCTTCCTGTTCTCGAAAAGCACATATTGGGCTTATAAGAACTGTGGCACATTCACCACTCAAAATTCCTGGTAATTTTCTAAACAACAGGCCCCTCGATGTCAGACAGAGGTAGACAAAAAGCATCTCATTTCTAGCCAGCGACCGTTGGTTTGGCCTGCTGAGATGACAACTCTGCCAGCAGAGTTTACCAGCTGAGCAAAAGTTAAACCCATTAGTAGGTTGAAAACCAGTCTCTGACCGACCTCTTAATGTTTCCAGCTGACTAATTTTAAAATAAGAAGCCTCTAAAAGGCGTCTTAAATACGCACTTGATGGCTACATGCATTGTATCCTGCTATAGGACCAAGGCGTAAGCTACAACAAACCAGCTGATGATCTGAGATGTGGAAATAAACATCAGCATTCTTGTATAACAGCGTAGAGCTAGTTACTTCTTGTATAAAAAGATCAGACTTTTATTTTGTTGTAGCCTGTGTGGCAGCTTAGCTCGTACTTGTTTGTTTTTTCAAACAGTATGTCTTCACGTTTAACATTACAAAAGAAAAGGCTTTTTAGATGAGTACTAAGCAGCGTGTTTGGCAAACACATTATGCTGTCTCTCGTATGTGGTTGGGGTTGCTGGAGTGTAAAAACAAATTCAATAAAGAGCAGGACAGAGCTGTGAATGTTACACTAAACTCCGATAGCATCCAAGACCAGCTTCCACACAGTGGTGAAATACAAAAGAGTGGTTATGCTAATCATGACCAGGGCCTTTTTCTAAATGTAACATTACTTAATGAAGAGCTCCTTGGCTTTGGAAGTAACACTTGGTCAATACCGTAGTCAATTAGTTAGCTCAACATGCTAATAATTGCAGCTTTGGTTAAAGTCATCCCTCGTCATCCCAGCCCAATGCACATCGCTTTATCATGTGATGAAATTCAAAGCTAGACAGACCTCCAATGCCTAGTAATGGTTGCTAAGCTATGATTGGTCAATCACTGCTTGGGGGAGGGGTTTAGGGAACACTAAATTAATGCAACTTGTGATCAAACCTCACCCAGGCTCTGCTTTCAATAACACTCACTAGCTTTAAATATGAGCTCTGATCTTCCCTCTCTGTACTGGGTTAGTTAATTCCAGTGAAAGCTGAGTTGAGTTGAACTTTTCTCTCTTAATTTTTTTAATGTGCAGCTTTAATTCCCAAATGGTTTTTCTTGACAGCAATGATCCTCTCTACCTGCAGCTGCGTTGACAATAGCAATATGTCTGACAGGGATAATATTTATGTTTGCTAAAGTGTCAGCCAAAATTAATTAAACTAAGTTAGCAAATGGTGCTCATAACTAAAAATTAAACTAAAATCAATTCAGTTATCAATGAGGATTGTTTGCACTGTCGTGTGAGACAGCTAAAATTACACTCAGATTTGCATTAATCACAATTACAAAAATTATGTTTGAGATGTAATTAGTTTTTGATGAGGAATATTACAATACTGTAGGTGAAAAAGTCGAGACGAGATACCAAATAAAACGGCCAGGTCCACAATGTGATCCGAGTTTGCTAAAACACAACCCAATCATGAAAGGTAATTGAAGGTAATACTTCATTCTATTGTGTGAAGAGATAAAAGAAGAGCCGCTACTAAAAATCTCATCCAACACGTCCACAGTCAAAAACAGTGAGGAAAACACCAAGGTTTTAATTGTTTTGTTTGAATAGAATCCACACTACTTTTAGACTATTATGTTCTCGGCAGGCTTTTTTTTTTTATCTTGGGGAGAGATAAAACTGCAATTAATTTTGAAAGGGGGGAAAACAGTGAGACAATACATCAAGTCACACATGAGTGGTGGCAGGCAGGGATATGTGGGCTGCTGCGGAATAACAGAGGTAGTCAAAGGTAGCATTCATAATTGAAACCCCAGTCACAAGAGACTTAGTGGGCTGGGAGACTCTGATACTGGGACTGACAGTAAAGGAACAAAGAGTAGTGTTCAGAGGAGAGCACAGAGTGACTTCATGGGTTCAGTAGGATGTGTCCTCCCCACACCTGGGTCCACATACCGTCTGGAAGCCTCTGAAACACTGTACTTCTCTACAGCTGCATGGACGTAGTACAGTGGAGCTGTATTCAAACGTGCAAAGAGTTAAAATTCTACCATAATAAGGGAGAGATTAATTGTGTTTTTAGTAGTAGTACTAAAGCTTCATTCGGGCAGAAGATAACACAAGTACATTACGGCACCATTTTCTTCCAAGTCTATTTTTGCACCAGTACCGTTTGTACCTTCAAAAGTACGTTTATGTCGTGATCAATACCTAACTACAAATAATGATAGACAATGACACAATGTAGACGGATCAACCAGTAGGGGTTGCTACTGTTACTTTAAGAAGGAAATGATCCCTCACCAGCTTCCCACCCATGAGTACTAAATGGGGGTCTGATTCTGAAAGTTAGTCTTACCCCCCCCAACATGATCATATCTGCAAGTAATGAAGATCATAGATGATTGCACGCTGTGACTGATCAGGGTCCAACATATACTCTTTTCTTTGGAAATACAACAACATAATTTGACATAATAACCATTTTGAATAAGTTTTGATCGATGTTGTGCTGTTTGATCCCTGCACAGTTCAGTTCAGACTGAATTAAAGTCCTTGGTACATTATGCATCTGCAGCCTTTCATGTTGTGTCTGCTAAGATACGTGTGAAAAATATACTTAGCAGCAAAGCACCTCCACATGTCCTTCCACTTGTGTTCTCATGAAAGTCAGCAGTGTACTTCAAATCTCAAATTTGGCAAATTCTCAAAGGTTAAACTGTTAAACTGCTGTTGGGTATGGTGACTCCAGCAAATGGTTGCACACTCAATGAGACCCATGGTCTGTTTGTTTAATGGTGGCCATGCCAGGTACAGAAGCTTACAAGTCATGATGGGAGCAGAAATAAACCAGAAACAAGTATGGCAAAGTGAAAACCAATCACCAGACACTATTCTTCCGTTGCATCAGAGAGCGCGCTGATGGGTAGTGAATGAGTTTTGCTACCCAGCCTGTACACATTTTAGCAATCAACACTTTTTTATGGTCACATTTCCGCCATTTTAACGGTGTGAAAACACATAATTCAATTTTGGTTGGAGAATTCAGCCTCCCTAATACAATTTGTATTTAAATTGCCCCCATGAGAATGCCTTTCAAGCCATTATTAGACACTGATTCTTCTAGTTTAGACAAAATGAAAACAATATACATTTCTGATCACACTGGATTAAGTTGATTGGACAACCAACGCCATGTGTCTCCAACTGTACCTTGGTGCTGGTGGACTCGGAGCATATTGAGGCCGCCTGCCTGAGCATACGCCCCAGTGATCAGCTACAGCTTGTGTAAGTGAAGATATAGATGTACAACCACAGGAGGGAGTGCGTGATAGGCTAAGGGTCGTATCCCTGTAAATGCACATAGCCACAGCCTCATAAATTCTCATCAGTGTCTTCATTAAACATTTTCCCCTGTTATCACCATGACAACGCCGGTCCAGCGTGCGCCCACGGGGAGAGGCGTGTGTGCCTGTGTCACCCCGGGGGTTACTGAGGGGGTAACTTGGCACAGACGCCAACACCCCATACCTCTCCTCCCCCCGCGCTGACTGTGTCTGGACTGGAGGCAGGCGCTCTGATTTCTCTCTTTAATTACTGCTAATCGGAGGAGCCGCAGCCCCTGCTAATGAAGCCACACCAATCAGCTGGGGGAGAGTCAGGGGCCTCGCGCTGCAAAACAATCCTCTGCATGAACAGAGCTGACACTGCCTGCCCAGAGCCGCAGCCTCCCTGCGTGTCTCGCTGTCTGTCTGTCTCACAGCTCCAGCAGTTTTGTAAGAGTAGTCTGGCCCCGAGTCAAACCGAGCAGCGCTGCTCGCTGAAAGAAACCTCTGTGAATCCCTAATGAGACTGCTGCCACTACTGTAGTATGGTATCAGCCGCCTGTTTGCCAATCACATCTCCAGTCGCTTCACACCACAACCTCTGACAACAATACAAAGTATGGCTGATCAGAAATTCTGAAGGCAGAATTAATTATGATTTATGTCAAGATTTTGATGGCACTGTAACGTAATAATACTTTGACGGCTCATTATTGTAAATGCATATAATCAATCTAGCCTATTTTCACCCACAAACATAATTACACTGTATGGCTTTTTGAGAGGCTGTGATGATGTCTTTTCTTTCCTCCTCCTTCAACGTGAATAATGTAATGAACAGTGACTGACATGTGATTGCATGTGTTTACGGACCTAGCTTGCCAAGATCCTTTTGCCTTGTTGTTTCCAACAATGAAATGTAATTTCTTCGATTAGTTTGTGATGTTGATGAAGGTACTAATAATGACATTTTATGTATTATAGCCCCAAAGTCGGCGACGTTCCGCTTGTTGATGCATTTGTCCACGTTCCAGATAAAACGTATACAAATGTGTATGGGTTCGGACGAAACTGTGCATTTGCTGCTAACACCCGACATGACAAGCATGCTTGTGAATGTAAATGGGCATGTTGGCAACCATGTACACGTGGAGATGACTGTGATATGTAAAGCGAAAATCCCATCACAGCAGGACATTTCTCCAGTTCATAGCACAATATCAGCGACTGATCTTTGCCACCGCTTTTTACTTTCACATGTAGGCCACATTTGCAATGATTACATTATATATCAGGATGAAAGACAACATATGTTACAGCAAACACATAAAATAAATATTTTCTGTTCATGGCCAATAGGTCTAATTAGTCTTAGTTTCTGAATGCTGCCAGAGTAAGGGTTAATGGATAAAATTAAATAGCAGGTACAGATCTAAGTAAGGGTAAAAATCACAGTTTGAATTTCTGCAAATGTCCTCAATGATTGTGATTTAAGTCCATATTGTGGCAGTTCAGAGAAAAACCATGTATTTATTTATTCATATATAATTTTATACCATTTACTTTCTTTAAAATAGCTTAAATGAGATAGGTGTGTCGTTGTCTCAGCTGAATACGTTGCTGTTTTATTGTTTCTGTTTATTACAGAGAATATTTGTCACTTGAATGTTTAATTCCATGTGTAGATATTACACATGGCAATGCCAGACCATTACAGCATAGTATTTCTACGCAGTGAACACAACCATTCGATGTAACGTCACTTTGCAGCAGAGTGGTCGAGTTTCATTTCATGCTTTATCACCGCAGATGGAAGATATTCATACACCCTTCCAAGTCAAGGTCATCATATAAAAGACCATAACAGCTCATCAAGCAACTTAGCTGACCTTGCCATGCGGAAAGTAACTAGCAGTTACAGCGGGGTTCACAATTACAGTCAATTAAAGTCAATAAAAGATGATATGACAGTTGATTACATTTAATTTACTGAGAGCAAAGTGGTTTCCGTATTGTGTGCCCACTGAGCAATAATTAATCTGCTGCTTCAATCAACCACAAACTTTAAACGTGTTGTTGAAAAAAGACAGTTATGACTAATTTATAGCCGTAAATGAACATATGATTTTATTCTTAAACGTGTAATTTTTTGAATATCACATCTGTAGACAGATAATTATAGTTTAAAGCTTAGGACTACTTGCTATTTTACAGCCAGTGCTGTGTCATTACCTTAAGATGTAATTCAGTGGAAATAGTCTCGATTTCAACAGTCCTCATAAAGAAACTCAAAGAACTCTACCTGCCTGTGAAATATTGCTGCTTTTCTGACAACAAAACCGCAGGATACACCAGACTAAAAGTGGTCAAACAAATACTAGTGGCCTAATTTTGTTGTGATTTTAAAAAGATTTCCATGGGCCACTGGTTAGCCTGCAGCAAGGGCTTTTCCCTGCTGCTATCAATGCTAAGGTGCCAGATGCGCTAGGCAAGTAGCCGCATGATAAATGGCAGAAGGTGAGAGCTCTGTGGCCGGGACCGGGTGCACGCTGCCCCTGCATCCCACTGCCAGTCTCTTGGCATGCAGCTTGTCAGGCCAAATGGCAGCCGCATCCCCCTTCAACGCTGACATTTAAAACCTCTGCCATGCTATCCAGCTGTGGACGCCACAGGTCCCCCCCTACCCTCAGCCTCCCCCAGGCACCGAGCCCTCAACCCCGCTACTGCCGCTGCCAGACACCAGTCAACAAATTACCATAAACAGGAAGAGCTTTTGTTCAAACAAGTGAGGCATCAATTACAATGAAAGTGCAGGATGTGCTCATGGTGCATGATACACCATGTAGATCTGAGTTACTTGCTTCAGGAAGTGCAGATTACTGGTATTTTTTTAAGTGTGGGGAAAGCAGATGCACTGTAAGAGTTGACCAAGACCCAAGAACCAGAGTTTAATGTTGCCATCTCTGTTCTGCTTTGTTGGATTAGGCAAAGTTTTCACTCCAGCAACCCCAACCAAACTCTAAGACAGTGTCACGTTTGCCAAACACATTGGTTAGTCTTAATCGTAAAAGCCTTTTCTCTTGTAATGTTAAAAGTGAAAACATGCTGTCTAAATTTGATCTGCAACACAAGAATAATGCTGTTTCTTTCCTTTCCTTTCCTTATCTGCATTGAGAATATGGTGAGGATGCTAACTTTTTACCTGGGACAACTTAGCCTCAATTTTAGCCTCACTCTGTTAGTTTGACATGTAGCCATCAAGTGTATATTTATGAGACTTTTACAGCATTCTGAAGTCAGCCTGAACATATTTGCCGAAAACAGTATTTTCAACCAAACCATACAGCCAGCGTTATCTTCATTAGCTGGCTAGATACAGCTGATAAAATCTGCTATCCACAGTTATCATTTTGGCTCGAAAAATCAACTGTGTTGGCTAGACATGAGGAATGGTAAGCCTGCCCCGGATTCTGTCTGAAATCAAGAAGCCATTGTTTGAAAAAGAATTCGGAGTCATAAATCCGGCGAGGCAAGAGCCAAAAAACCTGACTGATGTAGTAACAATAACTAATGGAGGATGGTGCACTGAAAATAAACACTAAAGCGATTAATCAAGAACTGAAGAAATAATCATTATTGGCATTATTTTGTATGACAAAAGTATCTCTAGAAGAATAATTAAGACAAGAGGTCCAAACCTACAATAAAAATCCATGTTGAGGACATTATTGATATTTTTTAAACTTATTTTATACTCTACTTTCCATGTAGTTTAATTCTAAGATGTAAAGAGCTCTAACTCTAAGAAACAAAAGCATTTCTCAGTAGCATATAGAATCATAAGCTGCCCAACAGCAGGGGTAGTTGAGTTCAACGATCACCACATTTTACTGTGATGAATATGGAGGGAAAGCAGCAGGGTATCTAGTCAGTCCCCATTTCCTCTTAAAATACACCAAGCAGGTCAACCTGAACCCACAAGGATGTCATCAAAGCTATTAAGTCTGCTTTGAGTGTGAGAGTCATGGAAGAATCCAACAGCTGAATGTTGCAGCACTCCCAGAGGTCTCTGTACCCCCAACCCTACAAGTTAGGCGAGGATACTCTAAAGCTCAGGTGTTAATTTGAGGAAAATGTTAGTAAAGAAGAGATGTGAACCACACAAATGCTGTTAACGTTCTGACAAAAAGGCATTTTACCCTGAATATCAAGATCACTTTCTCATTTTTGACTGTTTTTTTCCAGCTTCTGTGGAAAACTGCTACACAGCTACTATGACCAAAGCAGAAACAATAGGGGTTATTTTTTCTTTTTTCTCAAAAATGTAATCCATCACCAGTAAAATTCAGGCTTTTTTTTTGTCAGCGTGTTAACGACGAAGCTCAAAGGCCACTCAACTCTGTCTACACTCACCATCTGATATTCAACACCCATAAAGGTAGAAATCCAGTGTAGAGGAGGCTGAATTTAAAATTCCTCCACTGACAGCAGTCCAACATGTAGTGCAGTTACAGAACAGGACATGTTGCATTTTTCAAACATGACACCACTCAACCTGCAAAAACTCTCATCTCTTGCTGCTACTATACTTTCATGTAAAACTCCGTAGCAGAGCTGCAATAGTTAGTCGATTAACCCCTTTCTGCACAAAAAACATTGATTTAATTAGTTTTGATTTTCACATATTCAGATTGCTGTAGTGGCGCGGTCGTAAGATTCTTGTGTTAATTACAAAAACAGTAGAAACAAACCTAACTTTTAACAGATATGTAGCTTGTAAGTTTTGAGACTCGCAGTTGTTCGATACAATCCTTAATTTTGATTAATGGTCACCTTGCTTCACATGTAAACAATGTGTAGATGCCCGCGTCCACACAACAAGAGTCACGACAAAAATAGGTTAATCAATTAGGTTGATAATCGATTAACTGCTTTAGTCATTTTTCAAGCTGAAATGCCAAACATCCTCTGGTTCTGGCTTCACACACATGACGATCGTTGCTCTTTTCCTGTCATTCATGTAAGTAAACTTAATATCCTTGGGTTATGGACTGTTGGTTTCATTTTGAGGTTTGGGGAAATTATAATATAAATATAAATGTTGTTATCCAGTTAATGAATAAAATAGCCAGCAGATTCATCAACAATGAAAACAATCATTAGCTGCAGTCCTCTGTACAGGAAGAAACCAGGACTGGAACACAGGATTTTCTGAGCAACAGCACAACCTTGAATTACTGTGTGAAATGTGAGAAATCACTGACTAGAAAAGAATCATAAATTAGATGTTTGAAAGTACTGAACATCACAGTCTGATGATTTGTAACAGCGAAAGAGTTTTATCAGTTGAGTTTTTCTTAAATTCTATCTAAATCTCCGTAACACGTCAAAAGCCACCTTGGCCTTGAGGTTTAGTTTCTTCCAGGAAGAGATGAGTAAACCAAAAAAGAAAAAAAAAACCCTCTTATTTAATGAATTAAAAAGGTCTAAGAATCTTCTTTCAATAAGCTGAGTAAAAGTACCACAGTTAACTACACACGGTAACCGTTCCTCTCTTTGACAAAGGCAGCGGAACATAAAAGAAGCAAAAGGTAGGAGAGTAAACACTTTACATTCTGACACTCATTAAAAACAGACAAGTCCACCCTTACCGGAGGGAGAGCACACGTCATGATATAGAGAGAGGCAAATACCAAACTGCATGGCATGGTATCAAAGACATTTCTGCAGTCCAAAGGTCAGGTGATGGTAAAAGGTTGCTGAGAAACTGAGCTGCTGGATGGTCTTTCATCTGTGGGAGGCAGCTGCGGTCTCCAAAGAGGCAGTGTTACTCAGGGCTGCAGGCACAGTGGGGCTGCTCCAATATGACATTTCACATCCAGATCTGCCACAGTAATGGCATTTTAGCCACTTTTAAAACAGCCAGATTGGCCTTCCTGCACTGCTGAAATTTTTATAGGCGGCAATTTTTTTATTGTTTGGATTTATTACAGTGTCTGAAGGAGATTGGATAGGTTGTCAATGTGGAAAAGGCAATTGAGGGCCAATGTGGAAATGACTGGCTGATACACACACACACGAGGTCCGCATGTATACGCACTATACAACACAAGGAGGGGTAGAACATATATGTATACGCTGTGCAACAAAGCCACTCCACTTTCCTCTGAGGAGCGATGTTAAAATGAGAATAAGAGATCCCAAAATTAACATAAAAATATATTTTTCTCATCTTGCAATTCTTAAAAAAAAAAAAAACCAACATGGGGAAATATGTTTTGAAGTAAAGCATATACACATGCCGGTACAAGATCAATTTGTACAGCTCTTATCACAGTTATTTATTTATTTCAGCTTGAGTGTCTGTCTCTTCTCTCTGGTAGGAAATGGTCAGTATAGTTTTCCTTTGAAGTCCCAACTGAAATTATTTGTCCCATTTACTTGGAGGAATTGCATTTGCCGATGGCTGCACATGGTATTTGTTGTTAAGTGGTATATGCTACAATATTCAGGCTTTGTTAGATTAAAGGAAAGCAAAATGCGCTGATAACCGCGCACATCGTATCAAAAATATGGAAATAAATATTCATGTGAGAAAGGGTTCCACCAACACAAGATTTAAAATAATCATCCCTGTGATTGAACCAGGGGTTATTGGAGCCCATTGAGTATGTTAATATTGTTTGTACGTATGTACTTTTTGTTGCTGAACTTTCCACTGTATTTCAGCTTGATATAACAAGACTATGTCAAAACCTAGTTTATGGCTGGACCTCATATATGCAAATTTGAGGCCGTAGTAGTTTAACTACTATTTTCTACCCTGCCTATAGTATCAGCCCTTTATCTGTTCTCTGTGTCTCTGTAATCACATTTAAAGTATTTTAATACAGCTGAATTCCCAGGAAAGTTGTTCTCATTTACATGTTTTTTTCTGTTTATGTTGTCAGACAACAGAACAAGTGTGAAGTAGTGGCTGAAACGTGGCACATTAAGACTACATGTTAACTTCCAAGCCATTTCCAAGCTGCTGCTCTGCGCTAACCCCGATGTCGTCTGACAGAATCACCAAACACGTAAATTAAAGACAAAGACTGCTCTGTGATTTTGGCTATATGTAATTGTAAAATGACCACTCAGAGATAAAGTTAGAAGTGACTTATTTGGTCTCTCACACAGCACACAGCCTTCGTCCGGTAACAGACTGCTGTTCCGCCTCTCTGCACCGATTAATTTTGAAAGATCAATGGACCACTGGGGAAACTCTGACTCAGTCACGTGGCATTTCCGCTGACCAATGGTGGAAATATGATCACTCACCCAGTAAGTCAGACACATTCACAATTCTAGGCTGGTTCTGCTGTTGCAGTCCGGCCAAAAATGATGATAAGGACAAAAGAACTGCAACAATAAGTCGGTTAATTAATTCGTCAATCAACAGAAAAATAATCAGCAACTATTTTGATTATCGATTAATCGTTTCAGTCGTTTTTTTGTGCCAAACATTCTTTGTTTCCAATGTGTTCAAATGTGAGAATTTCTTGGGCTCCGGGAAATTATGATGGCCATTAAATGTTGAGATAGAGTAGCCTGTGCCAAAGTGGTGCACTAACAGAATGACAGCCTTAGAAACATGCCACCAACATGACAAACAAAACCAAATACTAATTATTACTTCCATATTCACACAAACTGCACTGCATAACAGATAGAAACACCATTTCTGTTTGAACTAATTCAATCTCAGGATTTCAACATATATACACACATATATATATATATATATATATATATAAATTAATCATGTAGACGGTTTATAAGCATATAAATATTCTTAATATACTTACATTTTTTGTTGTATTTCTGTTTTGCAGGCTTAATTAACATGAAATCAAAATATATTCATTCACATATATATACATATTCAACTGTTCAAATTGAGAAAAAAAAACTGTATATTATGCAATAACACTCAGAACCTGATGCACTACTTGCAGAAGCTTGTCAAAACATTTTCAGATA
This sequence comes from Seriola lalandi dorsalis, assembly GCF_002814215.2. Lineage (NCBI taxonomy): Eukaryota > Metazoa > Chordata > Actinopteri > Carangiformes > Carangidae > Seriola > Seriola lalandi. The sequence goes on along the minus strand of NW_019525169.1, from coordinate 545,440 downwards.
GATGTGCCCTTTCATTAATTATGGTACAGGATATTGGAAAGAAAGCCTTCAAATCCATTGTGAGAGGTCATCATTACATGTGACCTTTCTCTGAGATGAGTTTTGCCTCTGTGCCTCTGCACTTAGTCCTTTGATTAAATATAATGTAAGCTTTCGACCATCATAAGACGGTGGCATTCTCTCTACGATTCCACTAGACTGACCCATGACAGGATTGGAAATGAATGTTGATTTCACCTCCCCCAACTTCCTTTACGTAGCCACATCCGAAATCAAATTGGAAAACCAGTGATTTAGGTTCTCATACGCAGCTCGACACGTGTTATGAGGATGCGAAAGAAATGCACACTTTAAGCTCAATAAATACCAATTACCGTGTGTGTTAAAGACAGACACTGCAGCCAGACAAATATTACTGTGCACATTTACGGTACATTTGCGCACGTAAACACTCACAAACAATACACACATGCACAGCGCAGAGACTCCCTGCCTGCCATATATGATTTACATTTAGTGGTTGAATAATCAGTTGGCATGCAGCGCGGGGAATTCTTTGCTTAATGAGTGCCTCTTCACATAAGCAGTTTGCCAGAGTTATCTCGAACACGAGACTGCTGTCAAAATGTCACTGAATTCTCAATTTAACTACCAACTTAATCACATGGGGACCATCGCATACATCCAGGCCGAACGTGGAGACGCATCCTCCCTGCACTTTATTAAGAAATATAAGCACGAGGAAAACAGAAAAGTAGGAAAAGTTGCTTCTTTAGAGATGCGCGTGGTGAAATATTTTATAGATATTCATTGTGACTATTCAAAGTAATTTTTTTTTATAAAGCAGATATATTGGGGAATATTTCACTCTGGGAAAAGAAGATGGTGATGTGGAGCCTGTGATACATAAAACAATATTTTTTCAGCTGTGTGGAGTTTTGTTGTTGTGTTTTGTCGTCTCAGCTGTCAGAACTGTTAAATACTCTATTTTTTTTTTTAAATACTTACTTTTTCAATCTAGAGGAAAGCTGCACACTTCTCCTAAAGTGAATCTTTTTCAGCAGACTGAACTGTTGGTCATTCAGACCCTGATTGGGGAAATATTGGCTCCGAGACATTTAACCTCAGAAAATGTTTTTTAAAGGTTAAAAATCCCTTCACAGGCATTAATTAAGATCTAAAGGACACTACTATTTCAAAGCTTTAGACATGTTTAGCTTCATATACACAGTAAGGATCGTCAGAGGGTTGCAGGAAATTCTGTGCGCCTTTTTCTGACTAGTCATAGCAGCCGCTTCCAAAAAATATCTGACCGACATGCCCCTCCCTTTCAAAACATATCTTTCTGAGCTTCCCTTTTATTCCCCTGCTTCTCCCCGCTATACGCTCCCCCACTGGTAGCAGCCATGCTGTGTCTATGGCTGCCAGCGAAAGCAACCCTTTTGCCTGGTGCCTGGTTGCTGTCTCCGGCTTGGGGAGGGTGACTCACTGACCCCCCTCCTGCACAAAAGAGGATACGATCAGGCGGGAGGGGGGGATGAGCGGCGGCAAGGGGAGCACAGTCGCAGAGCTTTGTGCCTTTTAGGAGCGATGCTAGTCGAGGAGCCAACGTGTGGTATGATTTGCCACGGGTTATTTTCCACACTGAGAGTACTAAGTGACTGATAATAGCATGGATATTCGTATATACATATATATATATATATATATATATATATATGTGGTTTCAGTGCAGTATGAACACAGACAGTGTAGCTAGTTAGTGCTAAAGCTGCAAAAAGGCCATGTCAGCCATGAATTTCTTTCCACTTCACTTCTTTTCCTCCTCCCAGTTTTTCACACATTTACAGGACTCATGAATTTCTGTGAGAAGACCTCCATTTGCCTTCCACAAGAGAGCAGCTCCCACTTGGCAAACAATTGTTAATAAGAATGATACTCAGAAAATGCATTGCTTATCCCCCACACGTACATAAATTATTTAAGAAAAAACAAGGTAGTAATTTTTCTGTTGTTTTTTTTTTTTTTGTCTCTTCAGGAAGCCGACTTCCCTGCGATCTATAATGGAGTAGATATTGCTCGGTCTATTGATTGATGTCTCCTTCCCCCCACTTTGACATTTGCTTATCCTCGTCCGCATCTACTGCTATTGACGTTCGCTCTATCTGGACATCTTCCTAAGCTGTTTTGTCATTTGTCACCTCTTAAATAAAAATGGAGGGGGGGGGGGTACGGTGTGTGTGTGTGTGTGGGGTTGTCAGTGATAAGACTTAATGATACCAACCACAGTGATGGTTTTAGACAAGCTCAGAGAAGGAACACTGTCTGTAGAAAGCGTAGCGCTGTATTTGATTAATTTCTCACTCTATACCTCTCATACCTCTCAATTTTACCCTGCATATTTCTATTCTTGCCGCTAATAAGTAGGCTATTCTGCAACCTCTAGCATGCATTCACTCATAACTGTGGTCAATTTAGTGCAAATTTATTGAAAGCAGGCTTTTGGTTTAACACCTTTTAAACTAATGTATTTGAAGAGCCCACTCCACAGGCTCTCCTGTCAAAAGCTACTATTTTCCCCAACTTACCCTCAACTCTCCACTTCTTGGATACAAACTGGTGAGATCAACACATCCACATTAGAGCTGTTGCTAATAAAACACCCTCTGAGTGAGCTTTCAGGGTTTAAACTTCGCCAACTATTTATTTGTAGCACAGTAAATGCCGCGCTTCTTTAACATGCATTTCTACAAACACAGTCTGGCGAAGATTTTCTCCCCATGAGGTGGAAGACAGATTCTTCCTTTCCTCCCTCCCTCTTTCCATCCATCCCTCCCTCACCCTGGCTCCTGCAGAGAGGCTATTATTGCAGCTAATTATCTACAAATAGGCCCAATATGACAAACACAGCCCTGTACCAGTGCTGGCTAAGCCCAGGAATCAGTCTGAGTGGGAATAAAAGAATGAAAAGGAGGCAAGGAGAGGACAAAAATCACATTGAAGAAAAAAGAAGAAAAAAAAACGTGAATCAGAGATAATTGAGAAGATCGTGATAAAGACACAATGTGGAATAAGATGAGAGAAAATGTGGTGCTAAAAAAGATATAAGTGGGAGGCAGAGGGGGAAGAAAGGCAGTGACACTAAAAGGGAGACAGCATAGAAGGGACTAACACGGGGAAATGATCTTGTCTATACAGTGTGTGATGGTTGTTGCCAATGGCAACTGTCCTGCAATGCACAGGCCACATCCATTTAGCTCCCAGCATGCCTCATGATCAGGGCAGCTCAGGGGTCTAAGGCTGTATCTCTCATTTCCATAGAGAAACTCATTTACCAGGCAAGCATGGAGGGCTATGACGCCTCAATGGGTGCTTGATTAGATCCTTACCTCTGATACATATGAATATTTATCAGTGTTGAATGAATACACATTTACTCTCCTTTCATCTAGATCATTCTGAGTGTCCTCCTGTTCTCCTCTTAATTTTTTTCCAATGAATATGTCACAGGAGCAACAGGGCTCACGAAAGAGTGACAGCACTCAAGATAATCTGGTGATTGTTGCTCTGCGGCGATGATCAACACTTAGTTTAAGTTTCGCAAAACGCATCGGGCTTTTGTCTTGTTGTGTTTTATTCGCCATGGAGACAACAGCTCTTAGAGACGTAAAGGAAACAAATACGGGGAACGGTAATCAAAGCAACACACTTAAGAGGATATGTGTTTGGAAATTCATTGCTGCTAAAGATTAGTGTTTGGCTGCACAACTGAAGCTGCAGGTGCGATACGGATGCCAAGACAAGTTGAAATCACCGAGTTATTCCTGTCCCATGAGCCCAAACACAGAAGACGCACACAATCACAAGCACACCCACTCTCACTCTTTTACACACAGAGCTGAATAACGGATATTTTTAGTGAGTATAACTTACATCACTAACTCCGGCCTCCACTATCTTCAGGCCTGTCTCCTTCTCCAGCTGCTGCTTCTGTTGGACTGCACGGGGAGACAAAAGCAGAGGAGGTGTTGAAAATGAACAGTCGATGACAAAGTAGCAGATTTTTCAGTTCCTGAGGCAGAGCGAGCGGTCAGTGAAACTGAGAATGATGCAATGGATTTAACAGCATGAGTCAGATGTCAAACTGGTCATAGAAAATGAACCAACACACACACGCACGCGCACACTCACTCATGCACGCACGCACGCAAAAAAAAAAAACACTCATGGAAAAGGAGAAGCAGAACAATCTTCAGGGCGAGACAGCAGTTCAGCAGCTGACAGCAGTCTGCGGTGGCACCTTTAGGCTGATGATAGGTAGGAGTCTACAGCCGTGTTAGCAGGTCTGTGAGTCTACTTAGGCACAGCGGTGTTTTGCGCTGAATGCTACGCTCATAATGACAATGCTTACATTCTGATGTTTAAGATGCGTTCATGCTTGACAACAGGGCTCGACGGCTGGTATAGTGTCCAATTTCTCCCGCTGACATCACCACTGCGAGACTAGACGGGTGTATTGTACATGATCAGATTGTATCATTGCTCTCAGTAAACACCTAACAACTGCGCTTACGTTCTTTCATTCACTTTCTGATATGAGTTGATGGTTGGAGGGACGAGTCTTGTTTCTGTACTCAGTATGAGACTACGCCATGTCGCTGCGGTAGAGAGCGAAGGTTGTAGTGAGCAGAAGGTTTACGACGGAAATTAGTGTTACTTAGAATGATAAGATAACGCATGCGGCCATTTTTTCCCCACTGTCATCAGAAAGTAGCGGGAGTAAACACAAGTAGCCCACGCTGGCCAATTACAGTTCTTCACATGACATTTGTCTAAGTGCTGTAACTCTGAATTGTAGTTCGGATTTTGAGGAGGTGCACGTCAGCCTAACTTTGTGGCCATTGTAGGTACACAGATGTATAAAGGAAGCTTTAGCACGTGTAATGTTCACCCACTTAGTCAAGAGTGTTAGCATGCTAATATTTGTTAATTGACACTAAACACAATGTACAGCTGATGGGAATGTCATCAGTTCTGCATGCATTTGGACGAACTGAAATGTTGATGATGATGGTATCAGATGTTAGGGGATCAAGTTATTAATATTCATCAGGAAAATTAATGATAGCATGAGAGAAAAAGTCAGAAGGCTCCATCCTCTGGAAACCATTAATCATTTTTCCTTTTGAGACGTTTCAGTCTGGACCACAGTGGTGGAAAGGCATTGCCATTCAAGAGCCACGCAGCTGCCATGTTTAACAATGTTAAAATGAAAAAAAAAAAAAAAAAAAAGTTTACCAATAAAAATGGGTCCTCATACATACATTGAGCCCGACCTACTGAAGATTACAAGAAAGCAGATGAAGTGCTTGTAGATTCACAGCACACAATAACTTGAGCTCCTGCCTTTGTTCTTGCAGTAATTAATACACAACCCGAGTTTGATCCTCGGATCTATTGATCTAATCAAATATGGCATGATATTTCCAAAGCTTTGTTCACGAAAGATATTCTCATGCAAATCAAACCAAAGTGATGCAACGTTAAATATCCGTCGTCCAAGATCACACATTTTGCCGACTCCCCCCCCCCCCCCCCCCCCGCGCTTAATGTCCCTTCCTCACTTTGATGGAAACATTTATATTGAAAAACAAAATCAAAGGGGCCTTAATAGATTATGCCAAATTATAGAGAGAAAGAACTAAAAATGGAGCATAATTTTAATTGAGTTTGTTAGCATGTGAATGTGATTGGTAATGGGGAAAAGGAAAAAGAGTGAGAGTTAAAGAGGAGAAAGAGAAAGAGAGCAGGTCCTTTAAATCCCATTTCCCCAGATGAAGGCTATGCAAATGACCCTGAAGAGCTGAACCCCACCTCACACTCCAAATTCGGCAAGGGCCTGTTTAATTAGTATTTTAATCTATCCCAATGATTCCACTCAGTCCACAATGTATGCAGCATTCCATCTAATTAAGCACGCTACCTTTAGGATAATCAGCCATCTCCCTCGCGCTTCCTCTGCCGCCTTTTCTCTTTCTGGTTGTTAAAGATTCTGCAAACACGGATCATCCTATCAACCTATCAACATGGCAGCAAAGGGGACATCTTATATTTTAGGTGTCAGCTAAGGGTTTCGGAAAAAGGAGGTGGGGAGAGAACTGGAAAGGTCAAATATACATTCAAAAGCTCTAAATTAAGAGTGCCACATTGAAGAAGTAGACAAGAGGAGAAAGAGGAAAATCTACTGCCGTTAGTGAGAGGAGAAAAGTCTTCGACTGGCATGTCTCCAAGATGAAACTCATTTTCATTTCATGTTGCCACCCCTGTATTTAGTCCCAGACATATTTCCTCTCCACAGATAGTTACAGTACCTGCTCGGTCCTGGTGCTATTTAGGAGGGGGGTAATGAGCGAGGTAATTGGGCCCAGCTGGGTGAGAGCATAGGTGGTGGGGGGATGCAAAGCTGCTAAAAGGTCACACAACGTTTTGGTCCTAATGAGGACCCCTCTGGGGTCCTAACACATCATGAGTCTAACTACGAAAGATTAGCCTGGATTCAGGAATCAACACACATGCATGTCACAGCGGCCGTAGCTCTCGGTTTGACTGACAAGCTGACATTAATCGTCTTATAGTGAAACCAAAGTAGCCTGAAGGTCAGTATTTACTTGTGAATCAAAGCTGAGGACTCTCCAATCAACGTGAGGGAAAGGACAGCCCCACAACAGCCACTTTAAATGTAAATACAATGTACTTGCCAAGCTCATTAGCTGGCAACTGGATGGATCTGGGTTGCAGTGAGGATCCAGCCAATGGATCGCTTGTTCTGTCACTGACTGTACAGATAACAGCCTGCAGTGTCTCTTTTCGGTCACCCCTTATATTAACCTCCCAATGGAGCTCACTCTCTTTCTCTTTTTCTCTCAGACACACACAGATTTTGTAAGCTTCAAATTAGCCACCAAATACTCCTGACAGACTGGAAAAGAGATGTCAGGTCTCATTTCAGAGCGGCTCCTCCAGCCATTTTAATAGGCATTGTCTGAGTCTATCTAGTCTGATCTCTAATATCGAGATCTGATCCCTGCTGCTCATTTGATCTTTTCGGTTTCCAAGTCATATTGAGCCAAATCATCTGATGTTCAGGAGGAGGAAAAAAAAAAAGGCCTACCAAAGCCAAAAGGCTTTTTCGTGCGTTCAAATGTGCTCCATTTTCATGTGCTTTCTATTGAAATTACATACGTGCAGCAGATGAGAACTGCCTGATGACCTGAGACTATTCAGTACAAATTTAATGAAAGTGGATCACTAGTATTTCGTGAATAGATGTCTAAGGCTCGACAACAGTGTCACTTGTGTACAATACAATTACAATTAGACCTGAAGACACCTTTATTAAAAACAATATAATCACAAGGATTAATAGTGGATTGTTATCAAAATAAACTATTACAGTTATAAATCAAAGCCCATTTTTAAGACTATGATTTGCATTTTATATAGTTTTTAATGGGTAGAGTCTATCATTCCCGCACTGAATTCAAAATCCCTAACTACACATGAGGGATTCATGGGAAATGATAAATGTAAGTAATCCAGTGGTTTTGTTTGTCAGTTTCAGTGTTTACTGTTCACTGTCCAAACACCATATCAGACCTGTATTATCACAAACCAAACATTTCCTACAGCTGCTACTTCACATTAAAGGCTTTTATTGTGAAGCAGCCACAGGAAACACAGCGTTGGCCGTGATTGCTCATCGAAAACGGGTCCACAAAAATAAGACTTTTTCTGACTTTTTCTTACCACCAGTAACCACAGGTGTGCCCAAATCAACAAGGACTGAAATCTTAAAGATTACAACTTTAAATGAGATATTCAAAGCTCTATATAGAGTGCATCTATAACAGCCACTTCAAATTTCAGCCTCCACCTCTAAATTATTCCAGCTTGCCTGTTGCCAAAGTTGAATTGGAACAATTTTTCAATTAAAAAAAAAATCGTACTTGTGCACAAAAGAAATGTTCTTTGATCTAAACCATAATCACCTTGTCTCTGTTTTGCATCAGAAAATTCAACCAGGTGAACAGGAAGAACTGAGGAGTACTTCAAAAACTCATCAAGGACTTACTGAAGAAGAGGAAAAGGCCATTTCAATCATCAATCAACAGAATGGTGCTTTTTTTTTGTTTTTTTTTGACACGCTCGCTAATGAGTGAAAATACTGAAAAAAAATCACACATTTAAGCTTGATTTTATGTGACCTTTAAATTGCTTTGTAGCATATGTGCTCAACACAAATTAACTTGTGGCGAGATATAATTTGATTAAAATGTTGCTTTTCTCCGCCATATGCTGCAAACTGAAGCAATTTTGCACTCCTCATCATAGATTCTAATAGCAATTCAGAAATGATTATCATAAAGTCATCAGAGCTTAAAGTCATGAATATATATATTCATTTCTCTGATATACGACAGGGTTGTTATTGTTAGGAGCAATATAAATTCAGTGTCGGGAGACAAATCACCCACTGTAGGCTGTAAGTATTTTGTATTTCAACACGGCGCAGCAGCCACCGCAGTCACATGATCGTAATGTTTCCTCTTTGGCCTAACGGGGGTATATAGTTGACAAAATACATATTTCACCGCCCTCTGATTGATCTGTTAATATTGAATAACATCCACATCCATTCCATCTATCTACCCCCTCCCTGCCCTGCTCCTCAAGTCGTCTATTCACCACTTCCATCTCTCCATCCGTCACTCCAACCAAACAAAATGAAAGTGTTTATTGCGGAGGAGGGCTGACGCTCACGCCTCTCCACAGCCGTTAGCCTTATCAGCTGGCAATCGCTCCGATATTAAAGCTGCCATTCCGCCCATCACTTTCCCCTTGCACATATGATGGCTGTCTCTACCTATCAGAGTGGAGAGAGGAGGAGGAGGGAGAGGGGGAGGAAGGGAGGGAGGGGAAAGAGGGAGAGGAAAAGAGGGGGACATGCACCTGATCCCCCAGACAGATAAGATTCACGGCAACCTATTTTTTCAGTCAAAATCCAAGGCGGGAAACAAAAACAATAATATTCCTCCATAGCTCCGTGTATGAAGAACTACAGCGCTGACTTCTGAGCGACAGTTTATTCATTACACGTATGATATATAACATGTATGTGAAACCTTTACATCTGACTTCTGCACGCTGATGCTTATCAAAATGTAAATCAGCTCACAGATATCGTTTTATTTGATGGTTGTTTGCTTTTAATAAGGATTATTTCTTCCATCTTTTTTTTTTTTTGCACTTCTAGTATACAGCAGAATCTAGGATATTCATCTTAGAAGGGAAATTCCAACATGAGACACAAACACACTGATATAAAATTTCAAACTTTCACATGATATCTGATTTTTATGGTAAGGAAAATGCCCTATAACATAACATATATATATGACCACACACACATTTTCCCCTGAGACAATCTGATGGCCCTACTCTGTCCTCTGTCTCTTCCTGTTCATGCGTATCAATTGTTATTCTGCTCCTTGGCTTCTATAAATCAAGACACCAAATCAAAAGGACCTGCACCTCTGAGAAAACCTACAAATGAAACAGAGGGGCAAGGTGGAGGAGAGCCGGAGTGCAACTAATGATTATTTTCATTTGTGATTAATATTTGGATTATGTTTCAATTAAATTGATGTCTTAATTTGACTGAATAATTGACCTGGGTAATAAATTGTTTTAAAAAAATTCCTCGGACAATCCGACAGCTTCAAATTGCTTGTTCTGTCTGACGAACGGTCGGAAACCCCAAATTATTCAATTTCAAGCTGAAACAATTAGTCGATCAGTCAATTAGCAACTATTTTGATAATTGATTATTTGTTTAAGTTACTTTTTAAAAGCAAAAAATGTAAAAGTATGTATTGGTTGTGCTTTCTCAAATGTGAATATTTGTTGTTTTTTTATGATAGTAATGAAAAATAAAGGGGTAGAATTAGGATTATTAGTTGGATAAAAGAAGCTATTTGAATATGTCAGCTCGGGTTTTGGAAAACTGCAAACACAGTTCTATGACACTTCACAGACCAAACAATTAATTGATTATTGAACAATGACGATAACCATTAAGTCCAGCTGTAATTCAATTTGCAATTATATCGAACAAAGAGATTTCTTCAAATTTAAGAGGCTGGAACCAGTCAGCGTTTGGCATTTTTGGTTTGATGAAAGATCTTTACAAGATTAATAATTTAGCTGAATTGTCATTCATTAATTTCTGTCAATCGACTAATAATGTCTGCACTGATAAATATATTTTACAACGTCACTATGGCTGTTTATCCACTCACTCTTTAATACTGGTTGCTCATAATAATGCTTATCTTGAAATCTACTCTGATTAGACACAATTTAATTTAGTGCATATATAATAGTATATACTATATAATAATAGTACAGTTCAACTTAATCCCTAAAAAGTAAATCGAATTAAGCCAAATAAGTCAACCGAAAACAAACCTTCTTCTTCCTCCCAGTAAAACCAACATGACGATAGCATTACAGCATTACGCCCTAACGTCCAATCAGCAATGCCAATCATATACCACCATGTCTGTCACATGGTAGGACCATGCTGTTAACAGCAGGGGCTCCTGGCTGGCTCACTGTTTATTCACCCTGATGGATCGCTTCCTGTGGATAAGCCAACAGTGCTCCCCAAAAACCAACTGCTGTTATTCAGCCTAAATCAACACACCACAACCATTTGCTATCTAACTGAACACAGCCCTTATACTCTGCTGCAAAATATAAAAAATAAATAAATATCACAAAAGCAAAATGTTTCCTTTAAGATGTCAAAGCGTGTTTTTTAGTTGCCATGTTATAGATGATGTTGAAAGACAACACTGTGGAACAAGGGGATAGGAAATGAAGTCTGCTTCCAGCTCCTCTAATGGCTGTAGTCGTGCAATCAGCATGCGCCTTGTGTCCGCTGCAGACCTTGCCGCAGCCTTTGGTATCAAACACGTTACAGGTCCCTTCCTCTTTCAAACAGAACCCACATGACACATTTGTAATTGCATCCTGCCTTATTAGAAACCCTTTTCAAAAATGGCTGAATAATACACCTGGACGAGTCTTTGCCTCTGCTGCACATGTGCAGACGCATACAAACACAGCCACAGACACACGCATAATATCTGTTTCTTTGCCTGCTGGTTGATTAATAGATTGTGGCTGCTCTGACACTCTGTGTAGAATAGGCATTTTGCCTTTGATAGGTGCTGACACCAATTCTTCACGGACTGCAGGAGATCGGGGGAACAGAGGCAGCACTGGCAAATGACTTGGATGGCAGGCACAGCCAGATGTGGGAGAAACCCCACCGATGTCACTCTGCATTCTCACCGGGACACGTTCACATCGTTTACGCTCCCTTTCAAAGATGACAATCTGCAGATGTGTGACATATGCGACGTAAATCATATCTGACAATCGCTCTAAAAGAACGGATAGGCCTGCGGATTACAGTGAGTGATGAGTTGAACAATGCACATCTGAAACAATCATGGTCATCAGAGGTCCAGCGTGCTGCAGAGTCATGCTGCCGGGTCTGTGGATGACCTTTTCCAATAACACAAGCCGACAGCCTCGCTCTCAGAAAGACACTGCATAAAAATCGCTCACTGCAGTCTGCAGGGAAAGTTCAACAAGTGAAAAGTCTTTACACATCCAGGGTCCTTCACAGTATACAGTAACGGAAAAGTGCTCAATGCACTTTTCCGTGCTACATCTAAAAAAAGTGCTACATCTTACTCTATCTGTTCTCTAATCTAGATGAAAAACATTACTCAGAAATCTTTTCTTGGGTAAATTTATATCCAGTTGATTAGAAATCATTGCTCTCTATGAAAGAGGTTCCATTTCTTTCCCTGGATATGTGTGTGATACAAGATGAAAACATCTGGAAGTCTGCCACTGTCTGAGGGGAGCCTACTTGGGAAATGCTTATTGGAGGAAGGGCTGGCGAAGCTGACACACAGAGCTAGACACACACACACACACACACACACACACACACACACAATCTTCCTCTGCTTCCCCACTGAGGGAACTCTGACAGAGGCAGCCCTACCTGTCACTGTGGCAGCAATTATCCTGCAGGCTCTCTCCACGGACCATCTCCTGCAGGTCTCCACATTACTAACCACATCGCTGAGCACACACATACTGAGCGTGCGCACTGACGCACAGGAGGGCACACTGCACACCTCACAAGTACACATATCGTACATATTCACAGACAATCATACACACACATATATATATATATATATACGTACTTACATACATACATGCACGCGCGGCTGTGTTTTTTTTTTTTTCATCCACAATTCGCTCTCTGCAAGCTAATGGCTCGGACGAATCATAATGATGTGTTGGTGCAGACATCCTGCTCAAGCCAGGAGAAACACACATCGTTACGTGGATGTGAGTGCCCATGCATGCATGCACACATAGGTCCTCTGTTATAGATAATTGCATTATCATAGATAAGACAGCAAAGAAGTCTGCAAATACACCCACTAGAAAAACCTAAATAAATCAATAAACATGCTAAAGCCGTCATAAGGCAGAGTTTGGAAACGTAGCAGGCAGCATTAACATGAGGACAGGATATGAGCTCCAGTGAGTCAAGAGATAATAAATCTTGGATACTGGGGGGAAAAAAAAACGGACATGCTCAGAAGAACAGGGTGTCCATTTTGGCTGCAGGGAGGTCTTCCCGGCAAAGGAATTGATCTGTTTCATGCTGGTTCACTGGCACTCGGATCCAGGTCCCAGTCTGAGTTTGAGAAACGGGGTTGATTGTATGGAGCTGTGAAGGGTGATTTCAGAGAAAGGGAAAAAAAAAAAAAAAAAAAAAAAAAAAAAAAGGAAGAAGAAGAACCCAATGTGACCTCATTACCGTAGATTTGTTCCGACTGTCATTAGGAATCACAAACGCCATCACTCAAGTCAGGAATATGAGGGAGAGGATGAGAGATGGGGTGGAGTAAGCAGGGGTGGGGTGGGGGGGTTAGGGTGGGTTCTGACAGTAATCAAGAGGATTTGATCTGTAAACAGGATCTATCAAACGATCTACAGTAAACATGGAGAACATGTACAGTATACAGTATGTTTGAGGCGGTCCTGTAAGTTTTTATGTTTATGTTTAAACAAAATCATCCTGATGAGATCAGATAGGAAAACAGGCGCTGCTCTGAACGACACTGACAAACAAAGTCTCTTGTTTGATTTGGAGAACTTGTTGAAAACTTTGTGAGCTCTTAGATAACACTAAGCATATACAGTTACATATGATATGAGTTCCTTTTAAGGAAATTATGTGGAAACTGTGGGAGGCTTAAAATAAAGTGATGCCAACTCTTATATTTATCTAACACACAAATCTGACAAACAAAACAAATCATCCACACGTGCATAAATGTAAGTATTTATGAGGAATATAAAGGCAATTCACGACTACTTAAGACTGATGTAAATGTAATGCCTTGAAATTTCAGTGGCGTTGAAAACAGGACAAACTCTTTGATGTGTTGATATTTTAAATTAGGGCAGCAACTAATGATTATTTGCATTATAAATGAATCTGACAGTTATTTTCTCGGTGCACTGATTAATCGTTTTGTCTGGCTAAATGCCACATCACAAACCCCCAAATGTTAAAAACCTAAAAGTATCACAAAAGCCACAGAGAAACAGCAAATCCTCCCAACTGAGAAGCTGGAGCCACAGTAGCCCACGTTTGACATTTGTGCTGATGAATTTTCTGTTGATCAACTAATTGTGCTTGATTTTTTTTTCTCCTTTTTATTTCAAAATAAAGGAGTACACGCTCAATGAATAGATGTGACAGTATGAATCAGCGAGAGATGCCACCATTTTCTAACACAATCTACAACAACAAACCAAAATGGATCCTAAATCATTCCAGCAATATGCTGAGCTACTAATGTGGTCCTGACAGAGCATATATTCATCAGAACAGTATAAAAATTCACTTAAAGGATGCATTTATAGCAAAGCTTCTGTTTTGTCCCTGTTCAGCTGCCCTGTTCCATCTAATGCACCGTTTGAGCATCCAGAATAAATTTACAAGGTTCTTTTTTTTCACTGAGGTATTCAAGATGCTTTCAGCTGGAGGAGGTTAATGTCAAGGTGAACACATTTGCTGTCAGTGGCCTTTAAGTCAATCCCTGCAGCCACATCTACAGATGTTAGTGCAGAGGACATCTTCCCTTAGAGAGTGGATAAAGTAACCCAGAGCTGCGTCCTATCTGCCTGCCTCTCTCCGTGTCTGAAGCATCCTGGCTGCTCCTCAGATCGCAGCGTTAATCTCGCCATGTTGCTTTCCTGTGTACAGCTGGGAGTGGTGGGTGTAAAATGAAAGTGTAACACAACAGTCTCACGCAGGTGTCAAAATGAGAAATATGACATTTCCCTTCAGAGATTTTATTAGCTCTGATATCATTTTGCATTCAGCCTGCCTGGTGTGTCACTGGGCCCTTTTTTTTTTTTATTACTATTTTGCTTCAGGACAAAATGTGATAATCATTATTATATGTCTAAAGCAGAGCAGCTGTGACTGCATAGAGAAAAGCAAGAAATGTATTCAGGATGGGATACAATTCAAAAATCAAAATACACAGTTTGACTAGTGTGTTTGCCATTGTATAAGTCCCCCCACTCTGAATCAATCATCTTACTGCAGAGTTTCTCAAACAATTCCTTTAAAAAAGTGCGGCAGCTGTTCAGAGTCACAGCATGATGATTAAATCTATACACCACAGAGACGCCGACATACTGTTTTTTTTTGGGGGGGTTTTTTATCCAGTATTAATTTCCTAAATAACTGCAGAATCTCTCTGCATACACCAAACTCTCCTGTGACTGAACTCTCAAGTAGTTAGAGAAGGGAAAGACAAGACTGTATAAGCACACCTCCCTGTCTTTTTAAGGACACCTGTTGGGCTGCATGGCTCATCTCCTCCTCATTTAGCCGTCTGTCTGGGCTCCGTGGGGCTGATTACCAGGAAGAGCTGATTCCAGTTGCACTGCTTATCAGTCTAATTAGAGCCCCTGGCAGGTGACTCGAAGGAAGTCGTTCGTGTGTCTCATGGATGTTCAGGCACTGCGATTTGTACAGGCATGGTAGTCGTTACATTATAGGAGAAGACAAAAATGTATTTGTTAAAAAAAAAAAAAAAAAAAGTTAGAAGGATATGAAATTGTGGCTTGAGAATTGAGGTGACAGATCACTTTTAGTGAAGGTGTTTCGAAAAGGGGGACATATTTTAAGGGCCTGTCTGGGGAACAGGAGGTACCTTGAGGAGGTTTAATAGAGTATTTTGCATCACAAACATTTTCAAAGAAAATTTCAAGTGGTGACAACAAGTCAAGAGAAAGAGGCGACATCTTGACTAACATCCTCTGGTAAAAGTATCAACTGTCAAAAAAAAAAGAAAAAAAAGAGAGAAATACCGAGACAGGCTATGGTTCTGTGGAGAGTGCTTTAATACATACAGCCGAGAAAATGGAAGATGAAATAAAAGCACAATTTAAGGCAGAATAAAGCAGAACATCAGACAAAGAAAGATGGAGAAAAGAGTGGGAAAAAGTGAGAGGCAGCGGCGGAAAGATATCGAAAAAGAGTTGAGGACAGAGAAAGAATCTGCAGGAGGTGAACAAGTTTTCCAGGTAGTGTATCAGTCACCGGTTAAAGGTCACTAGTCTGCTGTTCGCACATCCAGGTGCTAATGTAACACCTCTCACACCTTCCTCGGTTGCCTGCGTCTGACTGCCTGCAGGTTAGTGGGCAGAGAGACTGTTGTTTGTGCTAGAATAATATGCTGTAATCCCCCGTCTCAGATGTGGCCTTAACACAGGTAATTGGACTTGGAGTGTGAGGAAGCCTGTGGCTAGACACACACACACCACTGTGATACACAAAGACTGCAGTCTGATTTGAAATAAGAATAGAAATGTTCATATTATCAAGAAAGATAGACCACCATAACTTAATTTGTTGGCGAAGAATAGCTGCTTTGTTTCGGTCAAGCTTTTTAATTTCTCCACACGTTGAAGCAGTTCAGAGTTTCAGAGTCAGTATAGAGCTTGGAAGGTGGTTTCTTTGTTTTAACCCCTCCAAAACCAAAAATACAAGAGCAAAATGTAAGGAATATACTTGTCTTTTCAAACATAAACTGCAACCGTTAACATGTCCGGCTAACTAGCTTAGTAACTACCTACAGTAGTAACCGAACATTGCCAAGTGGCCGAGTTTAGGCTAACATTAATGGCTCACTACAGCTTTCAATTTTTTGGGGCTTTTGTTGGACAGGATAGTAGAGAGAGACAGGAAATGGGGAGGCAGAGAGAGGGGGAATGACATACAGCAAAGGCCGTCCGATGCTGGACTCGAACCGGGGCCAGCTACAGCGAGGACTGTAGCCTCTACACATGGGCCGCCTGCTTAGACCACTATGCCACACGACGCCCCTAACCATGGTTATTTCAACCAAACAAAAAAAAAAAAACGGTTGCCGGGTAGAAATGGGAAAACAGCTTTTGTCTACCTTTCTGAAATCAAGGATTCATTTTTAAGAAAATTATTAAGAATGTCATGTGCTGATTCCACCACAGTTATTATTGTAAACTGTGTTATGTAATGCTACTGTGCAAGAACAAAAACCTGACAGGCAAAGTGCAATTAAAATACATCCTTGTAGGGCAGACTTTACACAATATAATCCACGATATTTTTGCAAAGATAAAGCTGCAGGTATTTAGGCATGCTCGCTTTCTTTCAAGAGAAATGGAGATCATACATATATATTACGTTTCTTTGTGTCATCCCAAGTCAATCTGAGGTGGATATTGGAGTTAAATTGAAAGCGGGTGTCCCTTAAAGAGAGGTTTGAGATAGAAACGAGTTATCACCTCCACAGAGAGCCCTGGGAGACACAGCGCTCCTCTGTAGCAGTCCAGCCTGATGCATACAGGCCACTGACCCATGACAGTCAGCCCGTATCGATTTAAGAGGAGGCAGAGGACACAGAGAAAAAGAGGGAGACGGGGGGAGGGAGGGGAGGAGGAAAAGAAAAAAAAAAAAAAGAAAAACAGTGAGGAGGCCAGGGAGCAATATCCCTCTTAAAACTTATCCATAATTCATTGTCTTTTCTTTCTTTTTTCCTTCTATACTTTTTGTCTTTTTCAGATGAGTGCACGGCAGGGGAATGTTCATTTTTAAGGGGGATTAGCGACGACCTATTTTGAAATGCATCCCTCTGGTACTTGTTTCAAACACACACACACACACACACACACACACACACACACACACACACACACACGTTGGTCTTTCTATAGTTATGAGGATACTCATTGACGTATTACATTCCATAGCCCCTTACCCTAATGACCATCATAAATAAATGCCTAACCCTAGGACCACGTCTTCTCCATCAAACAGTTATGACGACTGGCCAAAACGTCCTCACTGTCCCAAAAAGTCACACAATAATGGTTTCAAACATAAATGTGTCCGCTCAACCATAAAAAGACATATGGTCATCCACACACACACACAAAACACACACACACACACACACACAGAAGCACACACACAGAAGCGCACACACACAGGCGCAGATAGGTTAATACACTCAGGTTCTTACATAAATGTGTCCAACACAAAGTATTTGGATAGTAGATAATGTTATTTCCTGTTTTTTTCTATTTGAAATTGCAATGAGGTGAATCCATTATTACACATCTTAATGGTCATAAAGTAAAAAAAAAAAGAAAAAAAAGAAAGATTCTGACACAATACAGGCATTTCACTGTGGACATTATGCCCTTGAAAATGAAGCAGGATTTGTAAAACAGTGTTAGATTGATGAGGAACTTTTAACAACTCGTCACTTCTGTTTGTTCACACAGATTAATTGGTTTTTAAAAAGGCATCCTATTGGTCTAAACATTTATACGTTGTATTGTCAGGTATTATTGCCAACAGATTCTGTAGAAGTGTGAAAACACATGGCAACAGCTATTAATGACTTCCTTATATATATATTCACCTTTAGTTAATAAAATAATAACTGACATCCTTACTGGATGATGTTTTAGTTGCCTTAACCCTAACCCTGGTATTTTAGAAAGTCAGATCCTTGAAAATGCCATCTGATGAATTTCATCATTGAACACAATTAGTAGTTTCACAGAATTGACTAATATTGGCGACAGAGCTGGTGCCCCAGCTCAACTGAAGAGTTTGGAGACTTTCTTGCTACAGTATGGTCAGCACTGTGAACTACAATGTGCTGTTGAAACTGCTGTAATCAAGGAACACACATTTTAACCTCCCTGATTTATTATTTGGAAGCAGAATATCAACAATTGATGAATTATTAACAGACTGTAGTTGGAAGAGAATATAAAGATTTTTAAACTGTTATAACTTCTCCCCTGAAACATTCATAGCTGGTCATATAAACAGTTACTGAAAACTTGATTACATGGTTTAAACACAGCTGTAATTAAGGTTGAATGATTAATCATTTTCATATCAAAGTTGAATTTTGAATGAGTTCAATTTTCAGATCATTAGAGCTACAATTTAAATTACATAATTAATGTCTCAACAAGGTGTATGCAGTTAAAATTTTAGTCAGCGACCATGAGTGTTAAACTGGCTGACATGACGACCATGACCTCCGTATTTACTCAGCTATAGCTAATTCACATTCATTTTGTTGGTTAAGCTGGTCAAGCAGCAGAATGAAACTCTTTGCTGGTGTCTACAGGAAGGTGTTAACACTCTGCCAAAGATTTGTTTCTTTGAGAGAGAAGAAGCAACACTTTTATTGTTTCATTTCAATGTTTCAAAAGAGATAAAGTCAACTGCATGATTCTGCTTTAGTCTCGCTGATCTAGATATTTTATCCAAATCAAATTGGTCAGTCTCTGCTTTAACCATAAATACAGTATGCTGCTTATCCATGCTAAGCAATGGGGGTTAAAATGAGAAAAAGAAATGAATATAGAAGCTATATATATATATATATATAAGTTAGCAATGAAATACGTACATTTATCCTTAAATAAGTCATTATCTTGAGTTCAGTGCAGGATGTCTCATGTTACTGCAATATAGATATCCACCTGCAGAGTTCAATCACTCCCACAGCTTTGCAGTCAGTGGGGGGGTTCATGTATTTTGTTTGACAAGATGCACAGAATGTGCAAGTAAATACAGCTGTGCTGTGGGCATATCTTGGCATTTATGATTCTTATGTCTCTAAAGACGCCCGCATGACTGAGAATAAACGTAAATTTTTAAAACCAACAACCAACAAGGTGAACAAAACAAAAAATTGGACATTATTTACATTTATTTATTCTGGAGAAAGTTTTTTTTTGTTTTTTTTAATCCACGCTGCTTCGAGTTAAGTTCCCACACAAATTCAAAGGCAACAACAAACACAACTCTGACCATATGCAAATAGTAACATCCAGATCCACGTGAAGCAGGAGCCAGCAGTTAGTCATGGCCATGACTCGCCTTAATTACTGCTTATTCTGAACTACAGGGACATCGAAATCTGCATTACAGGGCAAAAGTGGTCCGCGAGCAAACAAACAGATATAGAGAGATGCACAAAGGAAGTGAAAATTGAACATCTGTCTTTTTTTTTCTTCAAGCCCCGTGCCAAAGAAAGCTGGTGCTGCACCTGGACATGAATTATAGAGAGCCACTTGGATGAGGGGGATGGAAGAAAAGGAAGAAGAGGAAGAGAGGTGAATGAAAATGAGGGGACAGGGTGGATTTCACATCTCCCCCATCTGGAGACACTCACCGGGGGGCTCTATTGGGTCAACGATCAATTCACTGCCAATAGCTGCCAATAAGGAACAACACTAGGATAGAGTGTAGTGTACTATGTGCTGCATAAAAGTTGTATTATATTATGCATAATAGCAAATAATAGTGGAATAAATATGTTTCAAAAATAATGACATAAAAAACAGACAGCTCATTGTGCATCCTTTATTGAAAATGTTATGAAATGGCCCTCAAATTCTACACTATGTTTTCAGACAGCTGTAATCCTTTAGAAAAAAATATATAATTATACTCAAAGAGGAACTACAAAAGCAAATAGTGCTTTGAAGATGGAAAGCCCGAAATGTCACCCACCCGCTTTGAAGCTCCCTGGCTCTCTTTGTTTCTCTACACTTGTAGCTCACAAAACCATTGGCAGAGCGCACTGTATTCAGGGGCCAATTTAGTGCAGATGTACCATTAAGAGAAAAAAAACCCCACACATACAAACACATCCTCATGAGCTCAGACAGCGATATACTGTAGAAATACAAACAAGAACACACACAAACACACATACACCTGGAAAGGCTACATCACGCCGAAAAATGTATGGCTATCCCCGTTTGTTTTGTACCATTCGTTTGTGGTTTCAAGCAATTTAAGTGTCATGTGTTGTCTCTTTGATACACACATGCAGTTCTGATAGTCCATTAACAGCCATGTCCAACAATAAACAACATACGTATATCTCTTGAGCATCAGTTTTTAACCTCTATGCGGAGAGTTTCTGCAGCTGCACGTGAGTCACTCTTGAGTCAGATTTGAGTGTTTTAGAGCTGGTTCACAGCAGACTGAGAAATGTCGCAATGCAAACACCAGAATGTGCAGCGCTGAGCTAAAAATGATGAGTTGCTTTACAAAATGATTAACAGAAAAATAATCAGAACTATTGTGAGTATTGGTTAATTGTTTGAGTCATTTTTCAAGCCAAAAAAAAAAAAAAAAATAGCTAGGCTTTAGGAAACTGTTATCATTTTATGGACTGAACGATTAATCAAGGCAACAATCAACAGATTGTCTTAGTTAATTTCTATGCAAGTCCTTTACATGTATGTTTTTCTTCATGTTTTGATTTGGAGGGATTTTGTTGTTGATTTTAATGTTAATGACACATAATGTATTTACTGTGTGGATTTGGTGGTGGTGCTACAAGTGGAAAAAGTCAAGGACTTTGGACTTTATTGTGTTATCCTTGACATTCTGTGTGACCTGAGGTCTTCACTATTATTGTGTCAACTAAACTAGACTAACTTAAATTAAATTTGAATTATTAATGAAAATAGTCAGTTGCAGCCCTAGTGTAATGCCATTATAACGCTTTGATAAAGTTAATAGTAGAGTAAATAATCTTTTTATTGCCCAGTTGCACAAACAGAAAGATAAAGCCTACAACTAAACTTAGTTAAAAACCCTCAACAACTTACATGGAGAATGTTTCAAATTGTTTTGTTTTTTTTGTTCTACTGAATTATGACTCATTGCAGGAGATGGAAAGAAGCTCATTTACATAGCTGTTTGCATACAACAAACACAATGTACGAGTACTTGCTGTTCATGACATGAGGGCCCATCAGCACGTGGTCTCTCACTTAGAGTAGCGTTCACTGCGGGTGTAGGGATGGAAGATGAAGGGATGGGGGCATATAGAGAAGAGGGGTGGAGGGGTCAGGGTGAAGAAAAAGGGGAATGAGAGAGAGGTGGTGGTGGCAGGACTGAAGAGGCGGTGGGATTTTTTTGCTCAACATGGTGCTTAAACCCGCAGCATTGAACAAGTATTCAACAGACTGTGTGCCTTCAGTTCCAACAGCTTATGGAGCAGTTACAAAACCTCTAAGAGAATACAAAACATAAAAGTCCCCAAAACAGGTCCTGCATAAAACTGATTGAAAAGATATCAACAACTATGTTATTTTACTTGAGTGCAATCTGTTTAAATGCACAAAGAAAACTCTGATGTGTGACTGTGTCAGAGACTAATCATCATTACGACTTTGTGGCAAAATGTGCTGTTTTGTCAGTTCATAAAACATGAAGCTAGTGAGCCATTTTGTTATTAAGTTTGCCACCATGTGTGAGAAAATGTGTCGCTCCCAGCCGTCCTGCGAGGCTCAGCTGGAAATTAGATCATGGCAAAGTCCTTGGCCATATAAAAATCGCATCATCAACCCTCTGGCACAAATCCAGAGAAGATCAATTATAAAATTTGGTCACATAATGACGAGTCCCTGCAAACAGGAACTGTTTGTACCAACAACAAAAAAACAACAACAAAAAAACAACACAAATAATGTGTTCATTAGCTTTTCATGTACTCTCAGTATGACAGCAAATCTTCAGAGAAACTATTGGGTTGAATATTATCTTCAAAATAAGTAATATCAAGAGCAAATAAAGTCTAAGTGGAGAAGTCCAACACATGCATACAATGGATAAAATCCTCAACTAGGTTAGCCTATATGTAATATCTACTGTGATACGGTAGATCTTCTGGAAAATCGATTAAGAAAAAGAGAATAGATAAAATAACTAGATAAGAGTCACTGTTTTTAGCTAACCCAATGAATGAAACACCTAACAAATCAAGATACTTATCAAATAAATGCTGCCTTCTTAGAACAAGACACGCTATGAGGCTCCAGCTGTATTTTGAGCTAAATGCTAGCATTAGCATGCTAACATGCTCACAATGTCAGTGCTAAGATATTGATGTTTAGCAGGTATGAACATGTTTACCACCAGTACAACAGTAGTTTAGTGTGTTAGCATGCTAACATTTGCTAAATTGAGCTAAACACAAAGTTCAGTTGATGATATAAATAGTTTCAACTATTTGGGTTAGGGTTAAGAGAAATGAAAGAAATTTTGACCATGAACATGAACGCCACCAAACATGCACCGAATTTCATCTGCTACTTGTTGAGACATTCGTAGGACATTCATGAGGAAAAGTCATGTACAAAATTCTGTACAAAATTTCACAGCAATCCATCCATTAGTTGCTGAGATATTTCAGTCTGGACAAAATTGGTAGAGTGAACGACTGTCAGCGTGACCAGTCAGCATTAATATTCCTTGAGCTGCTTTGCTAGTGTGGCTAAAAATCCAATATTGCCGCATACGGCAGCACTCTTACTAACTGACCTGAACTATCATCTACAATTGTCCAATAAAACCAGAGATATTCAAGGGATAACTACTACAGCATAGAGAGTATCTTAAAATCTCTAGCAGTTGTCTTAGTTTATCATCATATCATATGCACTTGCCAGTTTATAAGATACACCTCGCTTAAACTAATGCAATAAAAAACAACAGTCCTGTACAAAATCTTACCTTCATGAAAGTTATAATGTTCCGTTTTTGTCGAAACTGTCTTAGAGAGGTGATGATTCAACTTTATGATCATTTTAGAGGATGTGGTTTGTGGTGCTGTTGAACTGTATTGCATTATATTGGCAGGTTTTTCTATTATTTTTTTCCACAAAAATTTATATCAATGAGGGTAGAAACACCTCTCTGTGTAATCTAATACAGTTCAACAGTACCACAAACTGCAGTCTCCAAGATGATCAAAGTTTAATCAACACCTCCCTAAAACACTGTCAACAAAATCTGAACGTTATTAACTTTGGGAGAATTTATTGGTGACTGTTGTATTAGACTGCATTCGTTTTAGGTACATGTAACTAACAAATTGGACCGTGAATGTGTCATGCTACTATGGATTATTGCATTGATGTCATGTGAAGGTGGCATATAAGGCACCTTGGTTTACTGCATGATGATAATTCTCACTGGATCATCCAAGATGACTGAAGAGAGACATAACAGAATGAAAAGTATGTCTCTATAGCCTCAAAATCTTTGAAGTGAAAAGTAAGCCTTCATATCAGTTTTTGCTGTCATTTTCCATCAAGCAGAAGCGTAAACTCTTGCAGATGCAAAGTGCTACTTATGGGTTTAGACCGGGAGTTAAGACGCCAGTACAATGTATTCAAAACCTTGTCAGAAAGTTGGATTTTTATCAAAACACATTTCAGGACAGACAATGTATTGATTCAATTTAAAAACGCTCACGATTGAGAAAGTACCTTAATACCTCAGCATAATGCTTTGACACACTTCACTTTTAAACATATTACGGCATTTCTTTCTTGATCCACATCTCTCTCATTTCAATGCTTTTTTTCCCCCCAATGATACAATGCATATTCAGTTTTTGTTTACGAACTCGGGGTCTCTCCGGGTGTCTGAGAAAGGTTGCTCCGTTGTTCCAATTTGCGTTGTGTTTCACCCCCTTCTCATTAATCTCCCTCCATTCGCTGATAGCTTCGTTTCGTCCACTAGAAATCGCTTTCAATTATTCATGCCTATTTTCCACAAATACCTTGGAGATGGAATTAGCAAACAAACAATGCCAGGCGACACTAATCCTCGTCTACAGCAAAGATCCTTTAATGCACTGGAGATCTGGCCGGCTGTTGACAGGCACCTGTTACTGTCTTCAGCTGCGTTGCAACAGCAATGTTGACACAGTAAATATGTTTACAGGAGCAGTGCAGCCCTGACCCTACACTGAGGTGCAGGGATAATACTGAAGCAAAGGAGAGAGGAATAACGAAGAGCAGGAGAGCATGGAGAAAGAGCAATAGCGGGGGAAAGAGCACGACTGACAAGGATAAACAGGATAAAGAGGAGCGTAAGACACAGCCTGATTCATCGGTTGGAACATTCTTGACTCCGCACAATAGAAAACGTTTCCACATGACACCTTTCTCTCTGAGATGAGCACAAAGAGTCAGTGGCTGATGAAAGCTCACTCCCTGGACCAGGGACAAGGAGAAAAACTATATGTTTTAGACTGATTTCCAGATGCCAGGATGTCCTATTACAGCATTTTTAATAGCTGCCTTTGACAATTTGGAATATTTTCTCTTTCTGGAGACTCTAGACGAGACAGGACAAGTAAAAAAAAAAAAAAAAAGTGACAAAGCACTGTGACCTTGGAGTTAAAGAGACATCTGACACCCTGGTAGAGAGGAAAAGTTTCCACCAAAACAAAAGCAAAATATTTAGCAGTTTACTGTGACTCATACACCTCTGGTTATCTAGCAGCCTGCAGCAAGCAAACACAAGTGCACACACACAAACGCATGCATGTGTGGAGCAACAGACGGAGGAAGTTTCTGAGATCAACAATGCATAAACGATAAAGAAGATAGAAAAGTGGGATGAGTCATATCCAATAAGCATCATTGTGCATTGTGTGTGTGTATGTGTGTGTATACACACACACACATACACACACATACTGTGCATACATGTACTGTATATATATATATATATATATATATATATGGGTGTGTGTGCCCTCTAGCAGACGGGAAGATGATGCAAGAGAGCCTGGCAGGGAACTACTGAGACTGAAAGAAGATAGTGAGACTGATGGTTTAGACGACTGAGAGCCGGGCTTGTAGCTGGATGGCGCACGCACACACACACACACACACTTTCTCACACTCACTCACACTCACTCAGACACACACACACACACACACACACACGCACGCACACACAGAGCCAGGGGCAATGGAGGAGAAGAGACTGAGGAAGACTTTGATCACCGAACTGAGCACATTCAAGCACTCAACCAGAGAGGGCAGTCAGTGATGAGGAGGAGAGAGGAGAGTGCCCAGGGAGAGAGGGAAAGAGGGAGGAAGAGGGGGGGTGGGGGTGGGGGTGGGGAGAAATCGGGTTGTTTTCTGACCTCTACGCTCATTGATACAGATGTTAAGGCATGAACATGCAGACAATAAGGCATCCGACACAGACGCCGCCAAGCTCTGTTGCATTGTATCTGTTGTATTTCTTGACATATTTCCTGATTGTTCAAAAACCCTGCTGACAACACAAATTTCATTTCAGCCATATGAATGTTGTGTCTGGACATGAGCGCCCGGAAAGCCGTGGCAGCATTCAGAAAATATAATTCACACTTATTTCTTTAGCCTCTGGCGGCTTGCTAACTTCTGAATAGTAAATATTACAATATCAAGCAGAAACCAGACACACACCTGTGTCACGTAGGAATCCCCGTGGCTTGCGTTACCTTTACAAACAGTGTATGTCCGGAAACAGGCAGCTATAGCGCTGCAGATTCGTCCTCCACGCCTGAGATGCAGGTGGATAAACCATTGTGCTGTTTGCAAAGAGAACAGGTAATTATCGTTGGCATTTTGACAAGTGTTTGCCAGAGTGAAGGTCAACTCTGTCTGCGTGGGAGATCTATGCTAATCTGCTCAGCTGGAAAAGACTACCACTCACCACTCAAATGGTAGCTAGTACCATTATGCAGCCACAGCTACCATGTTTTCACTTTAGAGTTGTCCGCAAGGTGTGTGTGTGTGTGTGTGTGTGTGTGTGTGTGTGTGTGAAAGAGGGAGAGTGTGTGTGTGTGTGTGTGTGTGTGTGTGTGTGTGCATGCGTGCATGCGTGCGTGTGTTTCTGCAAGCAGATCAGAGAGCGTACCAGGCCTTCCCACAGAGAAGAGAATAGACAGACAGCCAGGATCAGACAGAAAGACAGAGAAAAAATGGAGTAAGATAGTCAGTTATATTTAGGCTGCCTCTCTTATGCTTTTAGAACAAAACAACAGACATAGTGTGGGTGGAGTACATTTCACATCTGCCCACAAAGTAGGAAAGTCTCTCCTCTTGGCTTGAATGCAAACCTCGCAGGTTTCTATCCAAATATTACACAAATATGCACAAATTTTAACCAGATTTCCAGAAAATCTGCAAAAAAACAAAAACAAAACAAATTTAATCCGAATGGTGTGAATATTAGAAGTTAGCTGAGATAAACAGTTGGTGGTGCTAATTCTCCAGTTGGTTGCCATTAAACCATTGCAGAGGAAGAATGCGCATTTATTGTTGTTTTATGTATTCATTTTAGTCTCCTCGCTCCATAGCTCCGAACAGATCTGATGTTTTCCTCTGCTGCAATCTTTCGGGTGGAAGCTTCAGTGGATGTTTAAGTCACATGAATCATATACGTGTTGATTTACTCGCTGATTCTATTGCACTGTGTCGTATTTTACAAATTTGTAAACGCTTTTATCCAAAGCGTTACCATGGATAAATTTGGAATTTATTATCTTGCCCAAAAATACTTTGACATGAGGACAAGAAGAATCAAACTGCCAACCTTGTGATTAGTGGCCGATAACGGACAATGCTTTTTTCAATACACCAATTTTTCCACTTCAGTCAAGCTTAAAAACTTTTGGGCCAAACTTTTTTTTTCACACATTTTAGGTGTTTCCACTCAAAAACGCTGGTTTTTCACACACACAGATAGAAAATGATCATAAAAAATGGGGGATGTTGTCTTTCCCTCCAAAATACTCAGGAATTTTCTCACCATCTTTCTCCTTCTTACTTTTCCCTGATCTCCTTTCTGCTGTCACTTACATGTGGGTGAAAGTGAGTGAGTGAGTGAGTGTGTGTGTGTGTGTGTATGTGTGTGAGAGAGGCAGATAGACAGGGGCAGAGGCAAAAACATGGGGGCAGACATTGTCTACGTTCACGTCTCTGCGTGTCTCCCTCGGGTGACAGCCGTGTGTCAGGGTCTCTGCTCTCTGCTCCAGATGGCCCAGCCAGTTGCTCCCAGGGTCCCCAGGCTCCCAGCGCTCATTGACCAGGACCGGGGTTCTCACGGCCTGGGGGCCCGCGGACTCATTGCTGTGGCCTGGCCTCTGGGGCCTTTGGGGCCTCTGAGGGGCTCCGGGGTCGCCCAGCCGTGACAGCCAAGACAATAGGAGTGTCCTCACCCAGCTCCCACCCACCACCTACCAGCCTCTCTTAACACACATATATCCCCTCACACACCCTGGTGTTTGACCTGGACATCCTTGACCACAGTTGGTAGACAGTGGCCAAGTCACCAGGCATCACAGAACCTGCTGACAGGTGAAATACAACGGACACAGAGCTAAAAAATAAGGCACAATTATAATAAATGCAGCAGAACACAAATGTGCTGCAGATATAAAAGATGATCCATCAAAACGCATCTATATCATCAATTGAAAATATGACAGCACATAATTATAGAAAAACACTCCTCCTACACACGAATCCATCTACTCGCTGTGAAGTGCACAAACATGTAAGTGGAAGCAGGGAGTGGATCAAATCCATCATCAGCTACAAAATGTTGCTTTACAGTGAGCAAAAGCAATTCTGGCAGATCCAATTTCCCCCAACTGAAGGTGATTTACATGTTTAGAAATCACATTGAGATAGAGAGGAAGCAAGAAGGCAAAAAAAGTAGAGTTCTAAACAACACATTTCAACATTGGTTTTAACAGCTTGGCTGCCACTTCATCAAATATTGAATAAATCATTTTCCTGGCACAGTATGAACACCACAGCTGCAAAAAAAAGAAAAAGAAAAAAGAAAAAGAAAAAAAAAAATCACACACAAACACGCACGCACACATCCGCACACGCGCACACAAACACGGACACACAGAATGCCTTGTAGTTTTGATAAAGCAGCAGCTTTCCCTTTTGTTTTGCAGCCGAGCAGGGATTAGGCAGTGTGGGTCTTTGTCCTGCCGTTTTCCAGTTGAGCAGAACACAAGAGCCTTTACCTCCACTAATACAGTCAGACCTCCCAGCAGGCCTTTCACCACATAGCCGCTAAGAACCTGCTGCCCAAAAGATGCTTTTCAAGGAGTTATCAAATCTCCTCTATACTGTCCATGCCTTTCAACCAAGTCTCTTTGTCTATTCTTTTCAATGGTGCATTGAACACATCAAATAGAACTGATGTGCAGATAGATGGACAGCAGAATGTAGCAGAGCCATATTAACCTCATTCAGACACTGCAGAGTACAGTCAAGGTAACACCAGTAAAGGCCTAATATATTGTTGGATCTGAATGTACATGTCACAGAAAATATATTAAAAAAACCACAGCAATTTACAGTAAATGAAGCATATTCCAAGTGGTGATGTGACAATCAGCCGACAGGAACATTTATCCACTACATTTCTGAAAACCGATGAACTGTTTGACACAGTTATGAAGGTCAATTGCTGAACATTTCTTACTTGGAGCTTCTTAAATATGAAGATTTGTTGCTTTTCTATGTTATATATAAATTGAAACTGAACGCCATTCAGACAAAACAAGACATCTGAGGTCTTGGGCTCTTTCACCTTGTTCACTAAATTTTCTCATTCTGTTTCAGTACTACTTGGGATAGAAGTTTTGTAAACCAAAAAATGTGAAAATGAATCAGTAATGAAAATATAGTAATATTTAGTTGCAGCCGCAGCAGAAAATATACAATATCCCAAGTAAGTGCTGAAACAATCAGTCGTTAGTCAACATGAAAACTAAGAGACTACTTGTTTGATTATTGATTAACTATTTCAGTCCTTTAAGCACCACCTCCACTTTCTCAAATGCAAAAATTTGCTGCTTGCCTCTATTTTATAAGATTTTTATCTGAATAACTTCAGGTTTCTGGCTGTTGGTTGGACAAAACAAGACATTTGAAAATGTTTCCTCCTTCTCTTGTAACTTGCAACAGACACGTTTTTTTTACACTTAAAAACCTGAACAAAAACAACTTAAAAAAAACAAAACTATCAACAGCTAAAACCATAATGAAAATTCAGTCATTAGCTGCTGCTCAAACAGTGAATATATAATATCCCAAGCAATATTGAAACATTCAGTTGCTTAGTCGATTTTGATAATCGATTAACCATTTAAATCAATTTATAAAGACATTTGTTGCTTCCAGTGTCTCATATATTAATATTTTACTACTATTTAATACTGTTCTGTTTTATATCTCTATAAAAATGAATATATTTAACTAAACATTGTCAACAGAATAGTCAGTAGTGAAAATAATTATTAGTTGCAACCCTAACTTTAGAAATGATGAATACAAATGATGTATAAAGTAGAATTTGAGTGCATTCAGATCATGGTTCATGGTGCATTCGCATTTCGATGATAAATGACTGATTATACCAGTTCTAACGTTTTCTTAATTAGTTATAAAGAGGAAAGTGTTTGCTGAGTTTTCCACAGCGTTCAACACTTTTTGGTTTTTCTACTTTCATGACTGCCATAAAGCATGCTGTGCAGGCTCTCAGCAGCAGGTTGAGCACAGAATACAGCGGGGGTTTTGATGAGTTCATTAGGAGGCCACGTCATTTATGCACAGTCACACATAAGGCAAAGGTCAGCCAGGATTACCCAGGTGGCCACTGCATGTGGGTGTCAGTTTGATTTTCAGATTCCACTTAAACCATACCGTTGCTCCACAACCCAGGAACCACTTAGAAATCACCATGCCATTGCCATATCGTAGTGAATTCAATGCCACGCGTGCATATTTCGGAGCTGGAACAGAGCTAGAAAAAGGATTTAAAACACTAAAAAGGACAGTTTCTGTTTTCACTTCCCATTGTTTCTAATATCAGGAGGAGAGTGGGAAGTCCACTTCACCTCACACTGTGGTGGAAATAGAGGGGAGCAACAAGGTAGGAGGGGGGCACGGGTGATAAAGCTCTGGCAGGATTTGCTCTAAGGTCAATGGGGGCACTCATGTAGCTCCAAAGACAGAGGACTGAACCACTCTGCAATTTCCAAGCGCCATTTTTTAACATTCTTAACACATTCCAGAGCTGAGTTGGGATAAACCAACGATTTAGCCAAACCTTATGTGGTTCGATAAGCTTTTTCAGTCCGCTTTCACAAATCACTACTCAGGTGGGCTGTATTCATAATTCATCAACATGGGTCAGGCTGATGATCATGTTGACTTAACATTTGGACTGACATTTCAGCCCTGCTCACGCCTGTCATTAGCTCTCGCCACACACCACCTCATCAAAGTCAGTCATACAAGAGAGGAGGGGGAAAAAAAGGAGATGAAGAAGCAGGAAAGGGGATGGAAAGGAAAGAGGAAAAAAGATACGATACACTGTAATCATTACACCTCATGCATAACGTGCCTACAATATTTGCTCATTTGATCATTTTGAAAAGTGGGATGACACCGAGGGTTAAGTGCAAATACACACTGCAGCGCATGCACAAAGACTCACACACTCGCACAAACCCGGCCTCAAAACCAGCGGACCGAAGCTCAACCCCCGGCCCAACCTTTCTTGCGGTAAATCTGTATCATCAGCCGTCATCCGGCACATCCCTAATAGGAAACGAGTTGGTGGCAAAAAATGTCATTTTCAGCCAATAACAACACCACCATGTTGATTCCAGTGGGGTGATATTGGATGATATTGACTGTTGGGAGTATTGCTGTGCTTCTCAAAGTCATTTCCGACCAAAGGAAGGACATCGACACACATCCAACACACATCAACCCCAACGTCTGGCTGATCCGAGCGTAGACAATGAACAGGAGAGCAGAGGCAGTGCATACTGACAACCTCCTTTCTGTGGGTGACAGCTCTCCATCAGTCTACATCAAACAAGTGCATACATGCAGGCACACACACACACACACACACAAACACACATTGAGGAGTATACACTCTAACTGATTGGCTGGTGCAAACCTGTTTCAACCTGTCAGCCTGTTGGACATAATAGAGGGCCAAATAAACTGTCCTGTGTACTGTATACGAGTGTGCACGTAGACAGGAGAAGTGTGCACACTGGGCTCATCATCTCAGTAATTGATGGTCGTCTGTCATTGCACACTGTTGATAATCTTCTTTGGGACAGAGGTTTGTCTGAACAAGATGAACACCAGCCTATCTACTGTATCTGGAGAGACTAATCTGTGTTCTCATTTACCGAAGCACAGACAGTGACAGAGCGGTCTGGCTTGTAAAAATGAGATGAATCGCGATGAAGGTTGTGGGCAGGATCATCAAGTGTGATGAGAAAAGATATAGGCTGCTCTTACCCGCAACTTGAACCAGATCCGCAGTGGTGACGTTTTTGGAGTTGGTGCCAACTCTAAAAGTCAACGCAGGACCCAGGACACTGCAGGAAAAACAGCAAAGAAGAAACAAAATGAGCAGTTGGATTTAAAGGTCGGATAAGCAAAAATAACAAAATGTTTTCCAAGTGTAATGAGGTAATAAAAATTAAAATCATGAGCAAGATAAGCAGTGCAGTCACTAAAGTTCCTTATGATTCATGGGCATGCAACACCCCTCTCCTAGAAATTACATTTCTAACTAAACTGAAGTGTTTTCCCAAGCGTAATTGCTGGCTGGATTACGTCGAGAGGCAATGTCTTTTTTGAATGATTGAAGCTCTGCATTTATTAATGGCAGTGGAGTCAGCAGGAGGCGGTTGGGGTGGATGGTAGGTCTACAAAGCTTCACATCCACAGTCCCCATCTGTCGCTTGGTTTCGGCAACAAAAGGTATTTTGTTTAAGGTTAGGGAAAGATCGTAGTTTTGGTTAAACGGATAAAAACACTTGTTTCTGAAATCATCTTAAACGAGTGCTGTAAGAGTCTAGACACAACCATAAAAAACCTGTTTCCAGTCCTTATGCTAAGCTAAGTTAACAGGCTGCTGGCTGTATCCTTATATTTCATGGATAGATATGAGTGTTATCCATCTTCACATCTAAACCGCAAGAGCAAGAAAGCATACTACCCAAAAATGTCAACATATATACTTATATACTTAATATATATACTTAAGGTATATTAAGGTTAAGACTGCATCAAATGCAGAGATTGACACAAAGCTTACACTAGAATTACAGCTTTGCGGTTGTATGCCTCGGCCACTCGACTAGTTTCAGGTTGCATCCCTGTTGTTCTACACAATCATATAAAGTATTGACCATTTGTGTGAAATTTTGTGTTTTGTGAGGACACCATGACCTTGACCTATGATCTTTGACCATCAAAATCTAATCAGTTAATACTCGACTCCAAATGAATGTTTTGAGGAAAGTCCCTCACGGTGTTAATGAGCGATTGCGTTCCCGAAGGGACGGACAACCCGAAAACATAATAACTCTGGCCCTGGCTGTCACCGGCACAGAGGCACAATAAAATGTGGGAACAATGAGAAGAGAAGCAGTACAATACCGGGTGTCATTTTTCTCAAAGAGATGTTGATTATCAATTCTGCTTTTCTTTTCAGTTTGATTTTGGCCAAAGACCAAAGTACTGTCATCAGATGAACGCCTTATTTTCTTTTCACCTACAGTAACCTGCCTGTACTCCCTCTGCCCATGTTCTCCTCTGTCTGGTCGGGAGTCAGCAACAGACTTCTCTCCCTGGAGCAGGATAAATGTTTAAGGTCCCTGAGGTTGGCCATGAAATAAAATCTGACAACCCCTCCAGACTCTGTAAGAACTCCCAGCAGTGGCCTGGAAAGAAACAGTGTATACTGAAGTAATGCGTAAAGAAAAAAATCCTACTCATGTCTACTGTAATCTCTTAAGCTCGAAAGAGAGAATTTCTAACAGCTAAGAGTGACTTCGTAGTCCTGGGGAGGGATGTCTTTCAAAACATGGTTTGACAAGGCAACAAAAAGCATGTCATCCCCCACGAATGATGAAGATCCCGTCTGGGCCAATCAGTAACAAATATGGCACCTTGTTTTGAGCTGTAATTGTAGTTCCCCAATGGCCAATCAAGGTAATTCTGAATACTGGAATGCAGCCGTGAGATCATTTTCCTCAAGGTTTGTCAGAATTAAAATCGAATCAGAGATGTCTGGGATACTGATGATGAACACATGGCATAAGTGAACAAATGATCAACGCTGGAGTGACATACATCACTCCTCCAAGTTCAAGGGAAATCCAAAGTCCATTTAGTAAGAATTTTAAAATGCCAGAAAACTGCATTTTATCAAGTACTCTTCGTCTTTTCTTCAGTCCTAAATGTTTCTATTTTTGGAAAACAAATGAAAAATCTCTGACCGAGGCTGGAAAATTTCAACTTGTCTCCATAACAAATCAGCGTGTCGGATTTGTAGAAGTCGTTTTTCTTGAATCCTCTGTCAAAAACACTGATGCTAGTTTGTAGAAAATTCTTCAATCAAAATCGATTCTCATTTGAAACAGGTTGAAATAGTAGATTTTGTGATTTGTTGAAACGATTGGGCACTTAAAACTGAAAATTTTTTAGTGCGTTTTTCCCTTAAACACCCACACCAGTGGTTTTGCAAATTAAAAATACCAAACCACAGGCAGTTTGGTAAAAACCTGTTTTCTGATGATGATTTCCAGTCATTCCAGGCAGCCATTGACTTCCATTCATTTAGATCTAGGGCGAAAATCTGCTGTATTTGCTGACTCTTGAAACCTGCTTAACTTGTGTAATCCATCACAGTTAACATCAAGTCTGCATTTTTATATATCTAAGTTACATTACTATTGCATGGTTATGCAGTTTAAAGGAATAGATCGATGCCACTCTCCTGTCTGTATATTACCATTATTTGTCAATACCCGAGGTTTAGAGGTGCAGGTAGGAAGGTTTTGTTACCTTCAGACAGAGACAGCCCAGCTGTTTCCTTCTGTGTCTGGTCTATATGCTAAGCTAAGCTAACCAGCTGCTGGTTGTTGGTTCATAAATAGTATACGGTACAGACATGAGAGCGGTGTCGATCTTCTATTTCAACTTTCAGCAAGCAAGTAAAACAGCATGTTTCCCAAAACGTCAAAATATTCCTTGAAGCACTGATTGATGTAATAAAAACTAAATGAAATAGATAAAATGTAACAAACATTAATACAAATTTTATGTTTACTTTGATAGATTACTCAAGCAAGCTTACTGCTTACTGATTTTGAATGGAAGCCAATCGCTGCCTAGAATGCTATAAAAATTCCATACAAACAAAACTTGCAAAAAACACTGGCATGGTCCTTTATGTTTTATCGGAGTTGAAAAGTGGCTTCAGAGTTATTGTTTATGACAGATATAATTACAAAGTTGTGGTCGGACCGGGGTTTATATCAGTCCATAATTTCTACATGGCGAACAAAAACTGGCGACTCTGAACATGCAACACTGAGCCGCAAAGTCTACTTCCTCCATCTTTCCAAAAGCTTTAAATCATCAAACCATTTCAGTACGTCATCATGTCTGCACTGTTATGTCCTGGAAAGTGTACATACATTTTTAGTCTACTACCTGCCAGACTGTATGACAGAGAGGGAGATTCATCAGACTGCCAGAATGCTGTGACCCAGACCCACTCACGATCAGTCAGTCCGCTACAGAGCCGGTGACACTTGCTCGGCCAGGAGCAATATATGAGCCAATACCGCCAGACAGACGGACCCAACCATGCACCAGTGCATTTGTGAAAATGATCACACACAAATACACACATACACGGCTCTGAAAGAAATATGTCCTCCTCTAATGCCTTCACCTGGGCTCTGTTTGCTCTCGTAAATGTCAATATTTCCACAATCTTTACCCCTGCCTCCATTCTCCCCGGCCGACGGTTTTCTGTCAGAGATCTCAATGCATCTCAAATTGAACTGACGTGATTTTTTTTTTCCTCAAGCCA
Source organism: Seriola lalandi dorsalis (assembly GCF_002814215.2). NCBI lineage: Eukaryota > Metazoa > Chordata > Actinopteri > Carangiformes > Carangidae > Seriola > Seriola lalandi. The sequence continues at coordinate 509,916 of NW_019525169.1, read as the reverse complement.
CACAAACCCTATTTAAATATACGAGGGGGTGGAACCATGCCACGGTGGGGAGATGCAGTTAGAAGATAGATAAGTTATCTAGAGGACTTCACACTGCCTCCTGTGTTATCGAATGTGTAAGCCCGGACTTCATATTAGCTCTGCTGGTGGGACATGATGAGTGTGTATGTGGAGACTGGTTGGCGGGATATTGGCAGGGGGCATGTGTGTGTGTGTGTGTGTGCCTGCACAGACTGTGTGTAAGGATGGACTTGTGAGCGTGTGTCCCACTCCCCCTAGTGTTTCTGACAAGTAAAACACTTACGTCATCTGAAAAAGGCACATATTATCCCCCAACCCATCATCATCATCCACAACTACAATTTCAGATCTCTTTTGAAAAGGGAATATTTTGTGGTGATTACTGTAGTAGCAAGCTCAAACATAATTGTGTTCTGCATCTGAAAATCGCAACAACATCCAAAGCTTCAGCCCCCTCTTCTCACTCTCTCCGTCTGAAATTCTCTGCCTCCCTGTATCACCGCTCCCGTCTTCCTATCGGGGCCCATCAGGGCGAGTGAGAAAGAGAGCGGCCCCAGAAGCAGGGCGGCGTGATCTGACCCAGCTCTCGTACTCGAGCCGCCTCATATTCAGACATAGGCTTTCAAACACTCACCTGCCGTGGTCGCACAGCAAGAGGCACAATGGGCTTGCGTCACGTCTTCCGTCTCGCCTATTTCTACATGAATGCGCTTTCATTACTTTGTAAAAGGAAAGAGAACGGGGATAAACAAGCCGGAGCAGGAGGACATTTTCTGCGTTTGTCTTCTGTATAGAATACTGTTATCAATATGAGGTGAGCTTTATTTTTAGGCATATGACTATGGCTTTTACACTGGCGTAATAGCTTTAATTCACAGTGATCACAAATATATGCAGCAGTGGAAAAAATGAAGTACATATACCCAGGTTTTACATTTATTTGACCCCTATAGTAGCTAGATTCAGATTTTACAATCATAATGCAGGGGTGTTCAAAGTCTGACACTGTGGGCCCCACCTTTTGGCAAACTGGCACCATTAAAAGTATACCAAATTAGCTAATAGCAGTACTGGTTGGCAATGTACCCATGGATCACTAGAATACTTTGACACTGTAGAAAACTTTAAAACATGATGATTCTCTGGAAGTTCTGGAGTTACAATGAGCATCTGTTTCTATGATTTCTCGGCAGAATTACTGAAGTTTTTTCCGTAACGGACACCTGAGATAATGATGTCATTGGAAAGTGTATGTCACATTTATTCTAAAAAATAAGTGTATTGTGTGTGCGTGTTAAGATTTGACGGAGTTATGACACAAAGAAAGAGGATTCAGTCAGTCAGACACCAACTGTCTCTGCAAAACTGCATTAGTAAGGCTGGGTGAACTCAATATATAGCAATGAAATAATCAAATGAATCCCTACGTGATGAACTGCTTTCCACTGTTATGTATTACATCAGACAAAACCTTTACTACATTTTGCTATTAAAACCTCTGTATCATTACTATTAATGCTGGACTTGTAAACTGCACAAGATCTGAACACTACCATCACCACATGATGGTAAAGTGCAATATCGACACCAGCTATTCATCAGCATCCAGATAATGACACTACTCATTATGTGCATCACTTGAGTGATGTGAAATGACAGGTGAAATAACAAGATTAACTCAATCAGTGCCGGCATGATGACATATCCTGGTGTTCTTGCTCATCAAAACTAAATGTGGAGGCTGGATTTAAAGACGGGAGATCAGAGCATCTCCTCGCTTGCCTTTATTTTGAGGTCACTGAGCGTATTTTCAGTGTTGAACACTAGATACAGAATGCTGTCTGACAGTTTTCCCTCTCAGTAGCTATTATCCAAGCCAGAATAGTCTGTATCTACAGTTGCAGTGCAGCCGCAGACTGCAGTGCACCGGCTTTGGTGTTCGTATGCTGCGGGTGTTTCTGAACCACCCAGACTTCACTTCTCCTGCAGGAGCATCTTGAAAGGCTTGTCAGATCTTAGGCGAACACATCTCCTCTGCCTCCTACATGGTCTGACACCAAATGTACAGCAGAACCATGGTACAAACCAGCATTGGTTCAAGGACAGTTCGCCCGCTCATTAATATATTAACCGCCTCCTGCTGGACTACTTTCTCTATTTCCAGCTCTTTATCTACTGTTGCTTCTCCTTCTCTCTCTTCCTCTCTTTGACTGCTCTCTTTTTGACAAGGCATACAGTGACAATAGTGGCGAGGCAGTGTTTTGAATACAATGGAGACATCAGTATGTGTCTGGAGGTAATTAGGCCTGATTTCTCTCCCTGAAAGAAGTCAAACACTCCAAAAGGTCAGGAAAACAACAAACGCCTACAGTCTCTGGCAGTGTGGCACAGAATTTTCACACAAACAGTCCTTGTAGTGTCTGGACAACTTTCACTCTGTTTTCCTGAGCTCAAAGGCACAAAACAAAACTGTTTCAAATGCTTTAAATGTGACCAATTATTTCTTATGCAACGTATGTCCTGTAAATTGTAAAGTCAATCATTATTTGTGACGGTGCGAGTGTGTACAGGAGGTTCGTCTGTACATACGAGAGCTGGGTGAGGTCTGCAGCGTGGAGGTTCAGCCTCTGCGTCAGCCGCTCCATGAGGTCCAAGCCTTGGTCAGTGGTGAGGGAGCTGGGGGAGAAACACACAGACAGCTGGGCATCACGTTTGGAGGTCCATACCCATACAAGATACACGCAGCCGTTCAGGCGTTAAAACGCTTTTTTCTTATTCTTTTTTTTTTTTTTTTTTAGGGAGATACTGCCACAATTCATACCCACAAATGGGTCATTGCACACAAGCAAAAGCTACGGTTGTCTGAATGGATGTACTGCACACATGTACACACCAGCAGACAGACACACACAGGCACACGCAAACACAAACAAACACACAAAGCGCCGTGCCAAGGGAAAAGGGATCAGCTGCCTCTTCAGGCTTGGTAAATCACCTGCTTTTTTCCAGCAATGAGACAAACAATAAGGTGCAAATGGAACCTGCATGAGGTGTAATGGCTGTATCATATGGACGCGCCTTTCTCCCCCTTCCCTTCTCTCATCTTTCTTTTTCTTCGCCTACATTCACTTTCTTTCTGTCGCACGCACGTACACCCAAAGTAAAACATGATAACACAGAGTACACAAACACAACGCCGCGCACGCGCCCTCACGGCGAGATGAGAATAATAAGGTGCAAATGGAATGGAGGTGAAGTGTAATGGTGGTCTGATAAAGCCATGCCTCATCTCAGCTCAGTCCACGGCTGCTCTCTCACTCAGAGAGTAAATCGCCAAGGAAATAGACCAAACAAAGGCAATCTGCAGGCCAACGCGCTGGATGGAGGAAATGAGAAGGGCATACACACAAACACACACAGAAAGCTACTTTATTGCTGACAGCTTAACCTGGAACCACTGAGACCGCCAAGTGACTGCAAGGTGACATGCACCAAAAAGTCATGGATCATAATCAGACAGTGGTCGAATTTTCTTCCCACTCCATAGAGGAGACATGTGAAATGAACTGGGAAACAGTTGCATTATCAGTTCTATGGTATCTATTAGATATATTCAAGTAAAATGTCATGCTGAGATATCTTGTTTAGCTTGTATATGAAACCTCACCACAATAGCTTTCCTCTAACAGAACACAGAACAGTGTACTGTGCATGAGTGGCTGATTCACTCCACCTTTGAGAGAGTGGGTGGTTCTTTTTTCTCCACTTTTTGAGGGGTTTTGAAAGTTAAAGATTCACCGAAGCAATTCCAGACACGTTTGCATCCCTCTGCGGTAATTCTAGCAACTGGAGAGCTCCAGGAGTGACTTGGTTGTTGATGCTAGCACTTTTCCCCTTGGGTTTCTCTCTGTCTCTCTCTTCTATCCATTCCTTTCGACTTCCCCCTCCACACACACACACACACACACACACACCATCCCACCTCTCCACTATTCCCCAACACCCCCCCCCCCCCCCCCCCCCC
>NW_019525169.1:421697-505851 GCF_002814215.2 Seriola lalandi dorsalis | reverse complement strand
CCCCACTACCACCTCCACAATGTCAGGAGCTGTCAGATAAGCAGGTTTGCGTAGCCTCACTGCAGGGTGCGAAGCAGCTGGGGATAACAACCATGCAATCATGAGGTCTGCAGCAAATGCTCTGCACCTCTATAGGCCAACTATAGGTGTCGGCTAGGTGGGCTGAGGATAGACATGGAGGAGGACGTGAAGATATTTCACTCAGAAGGTGACTTATTTCTTTCCCCTGGCACATATCGCACCGCTTATATTGTGCGTTTACGTCTTAATCTGCGTTTCTATACGTGTGGCAATAAGGTGACGAAGATTGTACCCATCTGAGCTTTATGAGCCTACGTCTCTTGAACAGCTGAAGGACAACCCACTGACACTGGACTTGATAACGCCATAAAGGGATTTGAGAGAGGGCCAGGGGCGAAGACACAGTCGATAGGAACTTATCTTTGCTGAGCCTGAGCTGAGTGAGAGGTGAGCGAGAAGGAGAGAGAGAGAGAGAGAGAGAGAGAGAGAGAGAGAGAGAGAAATAACTTGGCTACCCTTCCTGACAAAGTATCATCATTAAAGCTGTAATACAGCACAGTAATACCCACACACTGAGGGACTTATCATCCCTGCTATTGTAATCAGGTGCAGCACACACTAAGGACTTCAAACTACTGTATCCTTTTCCATAAAGACGTGAATATGTGGGCGGTTTTGACAGAAACTGCGTCTCTTAAAGGCAGTTTTAAGTGACTGAACAAAGCAGACATATGCTTGGTATGTAAAATGAATGCTTTGAAACAGCTCCAACAGTACGGCTCACAACTGGCGGGTGGAGCAATAAACTATAATATAAAGCATCTACGAACGACATAATAACCACTTACGAGAGAGCGGCTTTTACAAGGTTGACGGTGATGCTTTTTGCATATGCTGTAGGTTTTCGAGTACAATAACTAAGGTAGTAGAGGTTATTGACATACAGTAAAGTAATGTACTTAAAGTCACAACAGTATAAAACAGAGCTACACTTAATATAAATGTAGTGCACAGACATACAGGTCTCATCTATAATGTTGCCCTTGACAACTTATACTAAAAACCAGCGCAATACTATTTTTTCTTTGCAGTTTTATCTATTTTGCATTGACCAATGTCCCATACAATTGCATGTATAGCATAAGTTAGTCTGCCACATCCCCAGATTGGCAGCTATTCAAATACACACAGCTCATCAGGAAAAAAAGGACCTAAATAACACAAACATTAATATTATAAAATGCCTAAAAAGCCACAGAAAAGGCACCTTCATGAATAATTAATTTACCTTCATGAATTTAAATGCAATAATTATTTATAGACTAATTCCTTAATTTCAAATCATGAGCTACAGTTTGTATTGTGTTTATAGAAGTGAGGCACTAACTCAAATTTCTTTATTCTTAAATCTGATTCTGAATATTATGATTTAAAAACGACATTACAATCCGAATCATTGTAATATCAATATGTAACACTGTTGGCAGCGGCTAGCTAACTAGCATAATGTGAATCACACTCACTCTAAGCCGGTGATAATGTAGCCAAAGTGTCTGTCCTTCCCTCTGCTGGAGAACTCCTTCACCCCCACATGGACCAGCTGAGTTTTGACTCTCATGTCCTTCTTCTCCGGCTCCTCCAGCTGCTTCTTCCCCGCAGGGGCCTGAATCCCCTGCATCCACTTCTCAATCTCTGAGTCCACCTGTGCGTCGGGGCCCACTGCGCCGCCAGTTAACCGCAGGGTGGAGCCTTCCTTTGGAGGCACAGCCACGGTCTTCTCCTCCCAGCGGCGGGGTACGGGAACTTGACCCTGCGTCGTCCGGCTCTTGACGCTCTCCAGTCCGACCATTTTCTGAAGGGGAGCCGGTGGCCCACTGTTGCCCTCCGGAGCATCACCGAAGGGTTCCAGGTTGAGGTAGTCCAGCAGCTTGGAGAAGAAGGCTGCATGCTGTGTTGAATCAAACATTTCTCTTTAGAAAAGTGAAGGAATTCTCTACTTTATTTTACCTATAAATTACTTTTAATTTCCTCTTTGAAGAAATTTGATTAAATTCTGAGAAAAAATTAATTATTAACTTGAATTCTATTTGAAATGTCACTGATTGAAAAGGTATGAATTTGTGTCACATTCACTGATGTGTTTGTGTCTGAGTGCTGGTTCAAGGTAATGTCATCGTTTTTCCTTCCAAATTATTAAGAAGTACATTTAGTGTCTTTACTTTCTTCCTAAAAGTTAAATAAAAAAATACATGGCATCATACAAAACTATTTCAATTAACTAAGTTATACAATGATCAAGTTATTTTCTACGATCCTGCAGTTGTACTTTGCTTTCAAGTTCTACGAATTACAAAGAAAATGCTAGTGTGCACAACTTTGAAATCACCCGTATTTGAAGTAGCATTCAAAAGTGAATAAAGTCTAAGTGTGGACATGTCTCACTCCCTGAGAAACCAATTTGTTGCTTGAGCAGAGTAATTTTAAATTCACCTTGTCAACAGGCTCTTTGTCTGCACCATCTATTTGTTGGCCTGGAAACAAACACAATGTATGTGAGCAGATTGTGTGAAGTTTTCTTTTGTATTTAGCAAAGAAAACAATCATGACTCAAAATGAAAGACTCAAAAATACATTTGGCAGCATTATCTATGAGGATTATACAAACAAAGCATTATTGGGACATTTCTAAATTACAATGCCATATAGTGTTATATCTATGACAGAAAATAAACACAGCTACTTTAAACATTGCCAGCTTTTATTCTCTTTTACACACCCACCTTGCTGTTTCATTCTAAGTGAGTCTTTCTGGTTTGGATCCTGCCCTTTGTCTGATTTCAGGTGCTGGTATCGATTCAGTTGCATGGATGCCAGTGGCTCCCTGTTACCCTCCATGTCCCCCCTGGAGTCAGCAGCTCCTAGTCCTGGCTGGGCCCCAACAGCGGGCTGCTCCTCATCCACCTCCTGCAGGGTTCCTGTGATGACCTCGGCCAGCTGGTCCAGGTCGTTGCCCATTAAAGCCTCCATGTTGATGCTGTGCCTTCCCAGCTGGTTCACCACATTCTGGATGAATCGCTCTGGACAGGAAAGAGAGAAGAACGAGTCACAATTTAAAAAAAAATCAATTTAAGTGTATTCAAATAAAAACACAAAATTCCCCAAAAAGTGGATAAACAAACAATTGTGATGCAAATATAAAAGCCAGGGTGTGAAATATCTATAACAAGCTATTAAATGATGCTGATCTCACCATCCACGACACTAAGAGGCTCTTTGGCAGTCAGTCGGTTTGAACCGGCCTTCAACAGCAGTCTGTCTAGATTGGGCCTCTGGGTCTTGGAGCCAAAAGCCACCTGAGACTGCAGCTTCGCATCTTCACTTGGAGATGGCCGGATGTAGTTAAGGTAGCGGAGCTTTCCTTTGGGCCGGGAAGCCTCTCCACCTTGGGTGCCCAGCTGAGTGCCTGGTGCCCCTGTAAGAAGCCGTTCCAGATGGCTGGAAAGCAGCTTGCTCTTTCCCGGGTCTCGGTTGGTGTAGGTTGTACTGAGCTTGGGGTGCCTGCCCTCTCCGCTCTGGGTAAAGACCTTGGTAAGAGGAGGTTGGCCAGCTCCTTTCTGAAGGCTGTAGACAGTGGTTTCCTTCCAGCCCTGCTGGGGTTTTGGCCGGCTGGGCTCCGAATCACCATCAGACTTGATGTCTTCATTCTTTAACAAAGCACACCCATTTAGCACATTTAGACCATTGCCAATATGTCAAAGCCATGCTAGCAGCCATGCTATAGATGGCAATAATATGGGGTTAAAAAAAGATTGAGTTGTAAAGTGATTTCCTGAGTGAATTCCTAAGTTTGTAGTTGTAAATCAACCTTTGTGAACCTGTAAAATAAATCTGTATGAGTACTTAAAGTCTGTGCGAGTGTAGAAAAGGTTTGTATTTGTAGAATTAAAAGAAACCGTGTGAATAAATTCGGAGGTTACACAAAGACACTGTGAAAAAAGAAGCACTTTTGTACAGATACAAAGCTGAAAGCTAAAAAATGAAAAACTCAGAGCTCGAAGTTCCCACACTGTATGTGACACTGAAGCTACAAGTATGAATTTTGACCCCTCTTTTTTTTTTTTTTTACAACTGAATATGATTGGGCAATGACAGTCCAATCACACACAGCACATTACAAGTAAATCACCACCAGCTCTTTTTGACCCTAATCTGAGCCCATACAATTGCAGTCTGAGAGTTTATCCAAATTTATTTATGGCCCCAGGCAGTGAATCCTACTGACTTTGTTGATCTCATGACTGTTCTTCTAGTGCCAGTAGCAGGTCAACTTTTCACTTATCTACTGAAACATCACTTACTGGATGGACGGACAAAATCCTATTGGGCAACTTTTTTGGCTTAATGTCCTTGTTTGTAAGGATTTGCTGCTTTGCTTTGTCTTATGTGATAGCACATTGAATATCTTTGGACTTTGGAGGATTGGACATCATTAAATAAGCTATTTAAAGGCTTAGGCCTTAGCCTTAGGCTGTAGAAAATTGTATTGTGTTATATTTCACTAGATTCTGACATGTCATACACAATTAATTATTTGAGAAAATAATCTGCAGATTAATTGATATGAAATTAATCATTAGTTACAGCTGTAGTTCCCGACTATATATCCTTGTCCTGTCCTCTTGGACATTCATGTAATAACATGACATAATAACATTTTTTCTTATTGGTGTAACTATGTCCATTTTGGTCCTTGGGCCAAAATGCCTGCAAAACTAATGATATTCCTATCAGCCTCAGCTGTACTTCATGTTGAATGCTAATTAGCTAATGCGGTAAACATTATACGGTACCTTTTCAACATCAGTATGTTAGCATTGTCACTGTGGACATGTTAGCCTGCTGATATTAGCATTTAGCTAAAAGCCTCGGTGTGCGAAAGTACTGCCTCACAGAGCCGTTAGCGTGGCTGTAGACTCTTAGTCTTGTTTTGTTCTTTTGTGCAAAGCTGAAGTGACAACATTCATATGATAAATATTCAGCTCTGCTTCAGGTCGGCAATAGTTTTTTTTTTTCCCCCACCATGAAAACATTAAACAGGTTGTACTGGGTCAGCATTGTTGTGACAGGCTTTAGTCGAAAAAGAGAGGCAACCTGGGCTCGACTAGACAGGACAGGATATGAATAGGGATTCTAGATCAAAGACAACTGCCCTTGGAAATTGCATTATGGAAATCACAGATGAGATAGTGTCACTCAAAGAGTAATTTCATGCATTTCCACAACACACAACAAACTTTAAAAGCATATCCACTGTGTCAGGGAAGTAGCAGCAATCCCTTATCTAAAAAGAAAAATTATGAGTGATCTGATTTCAAAGTTAGCCATATGAGTTTCTATTTGACACACTGTTAGATTACAATGCACTGGCACAGAGGTATTTAGAAGCCTTTTAACCATTTGGCAGTAGCTGGCACCAAAATGTGTGATTTTGTCCTTTCTTCTCTCTGAGGAAGAGAAATCGTCTTGTCTGAATCATAAGGGCCCACGCTTCAATTGAGCATACAGTATATCCGATCCATTGAGCAGCATTATTATCCATGTTGCTGCTGCACTAATACTAACCATCTCCCTTGGTGCCATTTTCTGTCCTTCAAATGTATATAGAGAAAATGTCAGTCTTTCCATGCCCGGCATACTGAGAGGCCATAATGGCATTAACACAGCGAGACGGGTGTGCTCTGCCATTCATGCTAACCATCTTTGCCTTTTTCCATCACGCTACACAACAAAGGACCTCATCTCATCAATAAGGAAGGTTCTGAACTCTTCAACTTTGCATTATGGCTGCACTGACACAGCAGCAGGAAGCGGCTCGGCTATGAAGGATGCTGAGCACATTTCACACAAAGCTGGGGTTCCACCCTAAATATGAGGATTGAATAATGTAAAGAGGTGATGGAAGATCTTTGTGTAAAAGGGTCCCTGCTCAGTGGGAGAGGGGGCGAAAGACAGAGAGCGAGAAACAAAAGCAAAGCGGGGACGAGAGGGCGACCCCGGCAAAAGACAGATACTGACTCTTTCAAAGGGAATAGGAAGAGGCCCTTCCATAATTTAGCCTAGGAAATGTGTTTTTTATGGTTTGTTTACTTATGCAGTATGGACCAATATTTATAGCCTCCACCCTTGACCTAAATGCTACTGTATATCTCTAGCCAAGCGGTTAGATTACAGCATTAAATACAGTAAGTTTCTTTAGAGGTTATTCCAACAACTTAATATGTTACGTCCTACCAGAGATAGATTTCGATAGTCATAAAAGACATTAATTTGGAAATGAACGAAATAATGAAAATTGTTATATCCGCCTACAACTCTGATTACGACATCAAAATTATTTCCAGGATATACAACTGCGTTTCAAATAGAAAGTCTGAAGAGGCACTGTATGTTAAAGAGAAATGGGACAGGGAAAGTAATAGAGTGGCATATGATTTGCCAAACACAGTGGAAAACTACAAGTTCCCTTATTTGGAGGGAGCTTTGTTGGAAGAATTTGGTCAGGTTTATCCTCTATCCCTTCTAGATTCAATGTTCTGTATCTATGTAATATCCCACAAGAGATAAACTCAAAAAAATAGAACCCTGACAATTCTACTGGCTGCATGTAAAAACGGATTGCACAGACGTAGTTCACCAAATATACACAATGGAGAAATTGACATATTCACTCAGAGGACACCAAGAAAATTTTACCAATGTGTGGTCAAGGTGGATTGGTTATATCAAACCCCAAAGGGCAAGACTTTAAGTGAGACATATGGGCATAACTTGAATATTATCATTCCCCCCTGTGCGTTGCACACAGTTCTGTTTTTTGGTACCAGAAGTGGATGCCTGCGAAATATGGCCAATGAAGATAAAAACCTGATAAAGTTTTCATCTGGAAATTTTGTTATGTTTTATTATGTTTATTTTGGCCTAGAACAGTAATAAAATTATAATTTCGTTTACTTATTTATCTAGTTTTTGCTATTTTTTCTTTCTTTCTTTGCTAACCAATTCTTCAAAGTGTGACTTTGAGACTGTTAAGGAAATGTTTAATAATAGTAAGGATGCCTTGAAGATGAATCTGTTGAAAATTGACTTGGATGGGGTTTTTTTTCAGCCTGATGGCTTATGTGTTTCTTTCCCTTAAGCACTTTCATTTTGTTGTGATGTATAAATGTCAAAACAGGTGTGAAGTGAAATATTTGTAATTGTCTTCTGTAAATCCTCTGGATGCCAAAAATTGAAGCAGCAGAGGCTGAGATATTTCCACTTTTAGTCTCAGATCTCACATTTCTTATATTGAGCTAGATGGCATATTTTCATCAGACCCTCCCTCGCTTGTCTTTTAAACCATACACCTCCAGTTTGTAAGAGGCTCTGTGGAAAGAAGTCTCGAGCCCAAGTTATGATAACCCTTATTATAGCAACGGGGTTACTTTTTTTAAAACTTTACTGAGCTCCTTCCAAAGCCACAGAGGACATTATACAACTGTTTTTACTGGCTAAGTGGCAGGCGGTGCTCCTTCAGAAGACTAAAATGAACTGTGTAAACTCTTAAGTGTGCCTCTTAATTCTTCGGTTAATAGCTTGCATAATTTTTGTGAACTGCTACAAGTCTTCAGTGTGCAGGACTCTCACCTGAACTTTCTGAGCTCCATGCCGTTGGACTCCTGGTTGTCCAACTACCTCAGCCTGCGGCAGGAAACCCAGACCTGTCAGGTACTGCTGAAGGTTTCTGCTCAGCTCTGCCTGCGCAGGCCTCAGTTTCACATCTCGGGAGCTGCTGTAGGCGGTCAGGCGGTCGGGGGGGCTCGGAGGAGTGGTTTGATGGCGGAGGGGGACATTCCTCAGTTTGGAGAGCTCTCTAGAGATGACCTGCTGAGTGATGTCATCCTGCCAGGTTAAACCTGGGAAAAAAAAAGAGGTGAGGTTGATACTCTAGATAACCAGATTTCTTCAGATATGTCCAGGTCAGGTAAAGACATGAAACAAGTAGTAGAACCTTATTTGGTCAACATATTCATTGAAGCACCTAAGATTAATGACATAAAATACACTACAAAACTGAAACAGAAATGGGACAGGAAATAGAGCCTGGAGATAAGTGAGGATAATTTGAATAATATATGAGAAAGCCAGAAAAAGACTACTATCTCAAGGTCTCGACAAAAATAATACAATATTTTGTAACTCTAAAATTGAAATTTATATATAAAGGTGTTCTGCTGGAGGCAATGCAGTTAAAAAATGGCTGACCATTTTCATATTTTCTGAGCCTGTCCTTTAATTTTTTTTCATTTTGGCAAGAGATTGCTAAAGCGATATATAGAAGAGAACTTGATTGCTCTCTTGTTATATGATATCTGGGCAAAATCCTGGGAAAAAAACTTATCAACTTTCAATTGTTTCAGTCCTCAAGCCATCACACAGAGATGTGTGCAGACCGATAAGTGCTCCACAAAAAGGGACATTGACCTTTACTCAAAACTATAATATCGACATTTAAAATAAAGGGGAATAAAATACTATATAGAGTATATATAGGCATAAAATGTAACATATATCACTGGAAGACCCTGTTCCTGTACAAGTATTGGCTTGTCCATGTCAACATACTGATTTAGCCTGAAAATATCAAAAAGGAAGTGGTAAATGAAGAAATTACAAACAACTTATCATCTACTAGATTGGAAATATTGGTAGAAATGTTTCTTTGGCACAGTATTTGTGTAAATGGAGACTGTATCTGTTTTCTCTAGTTTGGGGTAATTGTTTATTTTGCAGTTCTCTCAGCATTGCAGAGTAAACGAACAGTACAAAATAAAACAGCAAGGATGAATCAGGATGGTAGAGTAGAGGAGGTCTTCAATTGCAACACACAAAAAAAGGAAGCCATGAGTACACATGCACACTCATGCACACATGTACAGACACATGTATATACACACACACACACACACACACACACACAGCACAGCACAGCAAGTCAACAAGCCCGGGGAGAATGTCACACTGCAGCCTGACGCCTTGCCAACATCTCTGCTAATTGCCAACACATAGTTGGGATGCAGAACTCCTGGGCAGGGGCAAAGCGTGGTGGTGCCAGGACCAGATGGAGCTACCCAAGCAAAAAAGATACCCAAAACATGGCCCCATTCCCAGTGAGCCAAGAGGCACAGCATTCCATCGGCAAAGTGCATAGCAATACCAAAGATATTATACTTTTTTTTTTTTTTTTTTTTTAAAGGAGCCAAGATGTTCACTGATGACACTTCCATCCTGCAAGATGCATTTTTTTTAATGCTGGAAGCATTAAAGTAATTATGGTAGTAATTATGCTGTGGCGCAGGCTCAGATTCCTAGCTGCCACATACCTAACCTTTTACCAAACTCATCTTAAGAAACAATGCTGCTCTTAATGATGTGGACATATTTAATAGCAATAAACTAACAGCCTGGGTAGGAATACGTGAAAAAATGAGAGTATCAACACTGCAGAATGTCTTCATTAGCCTGGTTTCTCACCCATAGACACTGGGTATTCTCATAGATATTCATAAGCACCAGATGAGGATCTGAGCAATGCAGAGCAGCTACAGATGCCTCCAGTCATTCTTGGCAGCGCTGAATGGAGCACAAAGCAGCGTATGTTGTCACTGTTCTGGAACGTAGCTCAGCCATCCATCCGTACAACAATGACAGTTAACTACCCGTGGCTTACCCGATGTGAGGTATTTTTGCTATATATAGGCGCGCTGATGATCATCTACGCTTTCCCCATCAGTGGTGATGGGGAAAGCAGGTCTGGCCTCAGCCCTGAAGGATCCATATGGTACCTGTGGTTACCTGCAGCTGGTTAAATGGGTTCAGAGTAAACATGTGATGGTGCCACAACACGATGTGGGTAGCTTCATTGACTGTGACACCTCTATCCCCTCCGTCTCCTGGGGGATGCACTCATTTCCATACACACCATGTTTTTTGTGTGTCTGTGATGGGCACACTTGAGGGAAAAGGTATGCTGGCGCAAATTACAGAATCAAAATGAGCCATTTTGTGAAAGAAAAAAGTCAGGAAAGAAAAGTGGCGGGGCCTTTACGGTTGGATTCCTCTCAATCAACCTCTCAGCTGATTATCCTGGCACTGAGGAGCTAAATGTCATGCAAATTCATCTACAAGTCCAGAGAAAGAGCAGATTCCATCACCAAGTGCTGCCGGTTTTTGCCTGTTAAGGATAGCACGCCGTCTCAGGCAAATGCCTCAGTTAATTAACGGCTTGCCATTAACGCAACAGCTTTCAAACAAGCAAGATATTTCTGCTGGCCTTCTGTCTGTTTCCTGTGTTACAGAGAGAGAGAGAGCGCACGAGTGAGAGGGGGCCTCCTAAATATTCAAAGCCTATTAGATGGGATCCTGTCTACATGTCTTGTTGTTTCATCTGGTGTTTTTGAAATGCAGATTTTCCCCTTTCCTTTACTTCTGTCCACCAACTGATTTTAAAGGCATTAATGGAAGAAAGCGTGAATAATTTAGCACTAAGGTCTGCCTAATTAGTCAAAATGAAACATGTCAATCCAAATATGACACATAAATTAAAATCAACAGTGCAATGGTTTGGCAGACCCAAAAATATAAATACATTTTTAAGTGTCATTTTATTTTCTGTAAGCAGTTTATGTCAATAATTTGAGCAAGAATGTTAAGAAGTATTGTTTTTATCCTTTGAATATACAGTTCCTTTTTACCGTTAAGTAGCTTCATAGTAAGAAGAACCCAGCTTGTATAATCTTGTAGCTCTTCGCTGACGCTATATGATGATTAAACGTGAAAGTGCGTGAAATATATAAACCAAAAAAAGCTCCATGTTTTTATGTCTGCACCATTTTCTGAAAAAGTAAACTATTCTAGATGTTTTGTGCATTATTTTATATGTTTCACGAAAATTCAGCCGAGCATATTTAGCATCTTTGGAAACTTCCCGAGCTCCACTAGTTGAAACAAAAGTGATGTGAGTTTGAACACAGTGCGGCTGCACAGCATGAGTCTGTAATGACTGACCCCCCCCAGCGGGTCAGTGAGGTTTAACGGGATGTTATTATATTCTCTGTCGAGTGCTGTGAAGGTCGTCTAAAGACCAGGCTACTACTACATGCATTACCATGTCAGCGGCCACCTCTATTGGAGTGATTTCATATTGCCAATACTCCAAAACATCTGCAAGGACACGAAAGACTATTTGTTTGTGTGTTTATTGAATGAAATCTGCAGCAGGTTTCTTTGAAATGCCCCCGTCACAGACCTGGACTCACAGCGAATGATTCAATAAAAGCTCTCTTGTTTTCCTCATAACAACTCAAGTTTTCACACAGCGCGTTAGTGTGTCAGTGTATCTGTTCTCTCCAGTACCAAGGTTGTCAAGGAACAGACAGAGGAGAATATAAAGAGGAACAACAATAGTTTTTGTTGCTAGTCTGTCAAAGAGAACATGTTTGTGCAGGAAGTGAAGTATGAGCATGAGTAACGTGGTTTCAGTAGCACGGGAGTGACATGATGTCAGTTTATGGTCACTGATTCTCCCTGACTGACGATTCCTGCCAATGGAGTTAATGCAAATGTCACAATGCATCATTTTACTTGACTTGTCTGTACTATGAGAGTATCTGCTGCTCTGCAAAGGGTCAGGAGGTCAATCGACTGCAGGTTACTGTAGTTTAACGTGATGAATCAACAACGCCATTGTTGCAGTTTGACATGATTCTTTCTGATCTTATTGGCTTGAGAGCACATATATATATATATATATATATATATGACATAAATCTTCACCGTTCTTGGTGTCCCTATTAGTTGTTGTTGTGACACCTATCATGTTTCGCATTCTTGCACAGCACATACTGTCTAAATATATATGTAATAAATGAGGGTTTACCATTCGAAATTTGTAGTAAAATTTATAATTCACCTAACATTTCACACGTACTTTAACAAAAGCAGACTTCTCATATCTAGCCGGCGACTTTTGATTTCATCCACTCAAATAAAGTTTTTTTTTTTTTTCCCAGAGCTATGACAAAGTAATAATTGGAATAAGAAAAAAAAAAGTGTCAGCTTAGTTGTAATAAACTGAAATTACATTTGGTTTTCAAGATCAGTTGTAAGTCCTTGTGTGTCGAGCTGAGCCTTCTGGACTCAATCTCAATGAAAATAGACGGAAGAGAAGAGATGCCGATTTATCTCAGAATATAGCCAAACTGTTCAATTCAAATTCAAATTCATTTATAGAGCATGTTAAAAAAAAAAGAAAAAGCAAACAGCTGACCAAACTGCTTTCGTTGGTGGAATTCACTTAAACAGTGCAATAAGCCGCCCACCACAACAATTTTTACCCACCTAATTAAAAGAAAAAGTAGCCCAACAAGGCGGAAAACTGCACAATCTGGCAACACAGACTTTAGTACTGTATAATAAATAAAAATGTAATTAAAATGTTATCCATTCTGACAGAAGTCTTGGATGGTTTGGATGCCTAGTGTGGAAAAAAAAAAAACTTGGGACAGACAACACAGTGGTTGGATTCATGCTGATAGTTCTTATGTTCAGACAGCATGTTTCACTTTTACAAGAGAAAAGGATTTTAAAATGAGGAATAATTGATGAGCTGGGCAAATGTAGAGCTATCTAACGCAAATTTGTCTGAAGCTGCTGGAGTGTAAACTTCCTGAAATCAAGTGAAGAGACAGAGCCACTTGTTACTTTAATATCTGATACTGAGGCATCTTGACTCACACAGGGTGGATGTAAACGGTAACAACACAAAATACTGTAGTTAGCTAAGTTAATGACAAGATCCTTGCCTTTAGAGATGATAGTTTTGCAGGTGTGTTCTTGGTTTTTGCAAATACTAAAAAAAAAAAAAGTACACCACCCTCCAAACTGAGTGTTGCTCTTAACCCACACTGCTTCAACATGTGGAGAACCCACAGACTGACAGACTTGATGCGCCTAGTTACAGTTGCTATGCTGTGATTGGACAATCACAGCTCCGGGGGAGGGGTTTAGAGAACGGTCAATTAAATGCTCCATCATATTAATATATTGTACATTAAATCAATTTACTGCAGTTACTGAGTTAGCTCATGTGTGTATCTCCATACAGCCACAGTCTGCACAAACAGACACACACATTTAGCAGAGCCATAATGATTCCAAAGCAATATGACAGCAGCCTGGCTATGAATGTGTAGACACACCGTGGCTGCGCACAGTGAATACTAAAGTTGCTTGGCTCTGGGTGCTTGTGTAATATAAAAGTCATTTGCAGTTGGATGACAGTATCTTGCATTCAAAAGGTATTGTGGTGAAAATTTAATACCAGACAATGTGCTCCGCAAAAGGGGACACGTCCAGACAACCCAAGCCCTTTTGTGCAAGGGTCAATTCCTATTGATCTGAATGACATTGGTGTTGTGCAGTGGGCAGAGATTGTGTGATTTCTACCTGCGTCTCTGATGCAAGATAAAGAGGATTGTAAATCGATTCTATTGATGTTCCTCCCAGTTTTTTCCTCCCCTTCATCTCTTCAATTTAGGTTACAGTACAATGGTCTCAATAACCCTGTCTGGCCTCCAAAAAAAAAAAAAAAAAAGAGGGTCCCCCACATCTCAAAGGTGACACTTCAATTGCTGTTGAGCTGGTAAGAATAACATGCCACACGAGCAGTAACAGTGCATTGTGGAATCATGCGAAGATAATGCTCTGTGTCTGTGGATGTGATTCTACAAGACAGAAAAGGGGAAAATGATTCAAAGTGATGATGTCATGTCTGCGGCATCTGTAAACGGGTGTCTAAAAACACAAGGTCAGAGAACAAGTCTCATGATGAGAAGCATCTAAAGGATTTAACACCTCTTAAAACAGAGCAGGAAAAAATTACACACCGGATCTCTTCTCATCCTCCTCACTCTCACTTGTTTATTTCTGAGCAGTAATTAGAATAAATATGTGGTCTCGCCTGGCTTAATATTCATCACTGCATTTTTTTTCCTTCTTCTTTTCTTTTTTTTTTTTTGATTTCCTCTGGCCGACTGCTTACTCTTAATGATTTTCAACACTGGTTCACGCCTGTTAAAAGATATTAAGCTCAGAGTGGCCTGCAAAGCCAATTAGGTTTGGAGGGCTGAGGTTTGTGGTCACGGTCTGTGTTAAAGGTGTCTACTGCCCCCTGGTGGATCACACCTGCAGTTACAGGCTCCTAAACCAGTCTGTAATTCCCTGCAAATTTCCTAATAATTTCCTAGGATGATTTCTGGGATGAACTAACATAATTTGTACTAATTATAAGTCAAATATAGACTGTTCTTTTATTTGGGATTTAGTTAATTGAGTTTACAAGACATTGTTGACAGCTTCTTTTAATCCCAAATATCCAACCATTATTTATCTTTTATTGGAGGCTCTTCAATATATGTTAATCTGCATGCTCATCTAACCTGATGTGCACATACTTTCTAGATTACACTATAATAATGAATACATTAGAAAACTGAACACTGTGTCTATATTATTTCACCCATCATTAGTACTGAATTATACATTTCATCAAGGAAATAATGAAGAAAATACAGGCCCATTAAATAATGTGTCACCATTTGGGTCTTATATTCCAACAAACATGACATTCAAATGTTTCACTGAATTGTTGGCATTTCATGGGCAAGGGGATACCTTACCAAAAGTGCCTTAAGTTTCTTGTTGAGAAAAAGAGAAGCCAGGGCCATTTGTTTAGCCGTTACAGCAAATGAGTCGATAATAGCAGACCGCCTGGAGGCTCCAGTCACTTTTATCTGTGGTTCACACTGTAGCAACCATCAGCATGAGAAGGCTCTATTCACCACAGCAAGTACAAGACCTGATATAATTGATGAGATGCATTGATGAGAAACTCAACATGGCTCCAGGTTGGGAAATGAGAACTACTAATTCTTACATTCCTACTTTAACGTCATCAATAATGAGCTATATAGTTACTTCTGCTATAAAGACATGTTTTATGTAGATGCGCTGTCCCCCCTAAAGGTATAACCCATTATAACAAGCACATTAGCTGCTGCCATTGATTGAGTAGGAGAGACTGTCTGATGTGTTCAGCCCACACATCTCACAGTTACTCAACCACAAAATTAGCTCTAAACGTCCTACCAGCATACAAGCCAATTAGATTTGCTGCTGGAGTTAGGCGATGATGGCAAAACAATGGCCCGATATGAGTCAAATGACCTGTTCTAGCTCGGTGGTGTCGTGCCATGCCAGCCAGAGAGACAGCTTGACTTATTTGGCTTGCTTCACGCAATGGCAGCAGACAAGCTTTTGCTGTAAGCCCTGTACATGACTGATAAAGGCTGCCGAGGAGAAAAAGAAAGACACTCGGACAAAGACGGACAGGCAAACAGGCAGTGTGTACCTCTGTGAGCCAGTTTCTGTAGGAGGATCCTGAGGCGTTGCAGAGCAGAAGAAGAAATATCGTATGTGTACAGGTCTGCACCGGCCAACTCCTGGCACCTTCCAAACACTCGGTCTACAGGAAAAGAAAAGAGGAAACTGATGAAAGCAGGTTCACAAGGGATGTGTTTTTGATAGCTCAAAGTGAGAAATATACACAAAACAAATTTTCCAGCACGTTTGTTGTTCTGGTGATGAAAAAATGAAATCCATCTGCCCAGAAGAACTGTTGTAATTGTGTATGGTACCTGCAGTGTCTCTGTACTTCTCACTTCCTGTTTTGGGGAGCTAATAGCTGACATTTTTCCTCTGACAGCACCGCGATAAGCAGCCGTTCATGGCAGGAAGGACTTTATCAGGGACCCTGGTAATCTCCCTATCAGCAGGCCTCCCGCCTCACTCAATACAGGTTGCTAAGCAACCCACGCCACAGAGTCCCTATCAGTCCTGTAATTCAATGGCTGGTCTAGACCTCTGAAGGATGGTGAGGCTGAGGGGGTCAGAAAGCAGTGTGTAGATGCAACGCTTGGAATATAAATGACCTGCGTTGTCACCTTCTCTCAGCTGGAGAGATAAATCCATGCATCTTGTTGGCTAAACTCACAAAATGAAAGTCCATCTCACAGATGATCTCTGGGGGATGAATCCTGCAGATTTGATCAGAGCTATTTCCTCCTGTGTGTGTGTGTGTGTGTGTGTGTGTGTGTGTGTGTGCATGCGTGCAGTCATGTGCGAGAATGTCACTGTGATAAGATGGGATCTAATGGTGTGAATCAACACTTCGTCATGCACCACAGCATCCCATTAATTAGCCCCAAGATGTCGGACAATGACAGCAAACATCAATGGCGCAATTGATGCTCATTGACACGTCGGACAATGCTTGGCGCACAAAAGTTGACGTCCATTACATGATGCAATTTTCAGTTTTTCTCCTAGAATGCCATTTTTACACAGGGGACTTAAAAATAGATGAGTACAAATCCAAGCATTTATGATCTTCTCTTTGATCTAACATTTTGACACAGAAAGGAGCACGTCAAAACTCCCCTTTGTATCAAGGGTGAAAAAAAGAAATATTCACTTTTTAAATTTCGTCTATTTAAACATCATTGAGAATCATTTTTCATCTTCGAGTATAAAAAAAGAAAAAAAAGAAAAAGTAATTACAGTGCCATGTTGGGTGTAAAATTCAGTGAGTGATAATTACAAAGATAATAATGTGATGTCAGATGGGGATCTAAATTGAATTCTTATTCCAAACTAGAAGCGGGTGTTTTCCTGACTTCCTCCCCCTTCGCCTGTGACCCGTTAAATGACAGCTCTGTACAGGAAAATGCCCATGGGAGGCGGTGAATTAGCATAGACAACACAGTCGAACACTCCGGAGTTATTTTGAGATCTCGAGCAGCACAGAGGAAAACTTCCCACCTACAGACGCATGTGTCTGAATCACAAGACGACAACTGTCTAGTTACCCTCCGCCAACATCTATATTATAACAGATGACATGATTAATATGATGACAAAATAAGGTTTCACGGACCTCTGGTGTTATTTATTTTTCCCAGATAGAAGCTAACAACACATATTATGTAAGAAATGAAGGGAGGCTGGTGACATAACAAGTGGCGGGAAACTGTTAAATGTTTGATGTGCTGCATCCCTCACTGGTTTCCATGGCAATTGCCACTATTAAACATGTTACTTCCTTCTCCGTTGTCAGGGACATTCCCGCAAGCAACCAGACACACAGGGATTTAGTGCATTAAAAATAGAAGTCAGGGGTGTTTTACAACAAAGAAATCCTTGTTTGGTGAACGTGGCAGTCGACTGATTTATAGAGGTGATGCTGAACCATTCAGAGCCACATGCATGATGAATCACAAAGCCCTATTCTGTCACTTTACACTGTGTATTCACAATTGAGATTATCAAAACCAGCAACAATGGTTCATTGTAGTTGACAGTTTGGATGAAATCGTAGTTTTTTTTGCCCCTTATTTGTGATGGCTAAAAACTATAGTTTCATTTCAGGCTTGGAGGAGCGCAGCATGTGTTGGGTGCATGGAGGCTTGTCCCAATCTGAAAATAACAGAGAAATGCAGCACAATCCTAAAATATGTCAAGAGATAACAGACAGCATTAGTGCATCTATGTAGGTGTAACACCTTCAAGGCTATTTGAGAATGAAGCAAAGTCTATCAAGCAGAACACTGATTTTCTAATGATCATCCGTCAAGTGTAAGGAAATATTAAGCTGACAATAGATCAATTTGTGCATCTTTACCAGAAACAACTCATGTTGTCGTTGTGATGAACAAAAGGCAACTGCAAGGCAAATGAACCTTGATCAATGTAATCCATTATGCATAAAACAAGGCCACAGAATCAATGTACAGGCCTACAAATCAGTGCCATTCTCACTAGAGAGCTGCTGCGTACTGATAAGAGGCATGTTGACTGAAATAAAGAGGAACATTTTCAGCCAAAAAAGGTAAAGAGCTCTAAACCCAGACGCTGTCTCTCTTCCCACTGTGACAGACGGCGCGACACCCGGGCTGTTGCTGAAGCTATTTAAACTGTGAAAGCTAACGCTCTGGGATAACAGCAGCAAACACTAAAGCTGACAGTCAGCAAAGCATTTTCTAAAAGACTGTACGACGGAAGGAAGGGAGGACGGAGCCAGGTGACAAATTGAGATGTATTGGAACAGGTGTATTACGTCGCTGTGCAACTCAATTCATGAAAATAATGGGCCCAAATCAATGCACCGAGACCGGCCAGATGTAGTCCGCTAATAAAGAAACGAACTCAAACAAAAGCTAAAGTAATCAGGATATGTTTAATGAAGAGTTTACAGATTATTCAGGGCTGTTTTATGTGACAATTGCGGCTTTGAAATGATAATTACATTCATGCATGCACTGCAATCTACATGTAAATACAGAAATTAATAAAGATAAACCAGACTCAGGGCTACATCAAACATACTGCCCTGTTGAATTTGGCTGTAGAATATGAATTAGCTCTATTATTACATTTTTATTTTCATTAGCATATCTGTTTACTTCTCCCACTATATGTTCACATATTTCCCCCCAAAAAGCTTGTGTTTCTTGACTTAGCAGCTCATGTTTGATTATTCTTAGATTTGCACCTACAGCCTTGGCGCTCTTTCTCTGGCCCATGCAGATTGTTAAGGATTATGGATTTTATAGTGGTTACTTTGAGTGTTTATGCTGCAGTTGCACTTGTTGCAAGCTGCGATCAATAGAAGCATCACCTAAATGACTTAAATCTAAAATACGGTGCGGATGTTTCAGCCAATATTGGCCCAAGTGTACGCGAGATAACCACCAATCAATAAAACACTATTGGTTAAGTGTTTAATAGGAGCCAACCGGTGCCCTCTGGGAAGCATGTAGCACTTATCCACTGTACTTTAGCTTAGCTTATCATACCAGTAAGCCACAGACTCTAGAGAGTTGCATCAAATTAAAATGCATTTCAAGTTCAGGTTAATCACATATCCTTTCAGAGCATCCTCGGGGGAAAGTATTCCCCTGAAGTTGGGAATAAAGATTTGAAGAGGTTGGTTCCAAAATGAGGCGTGACAGCATACGATCAAATGATACATGGAGGATAGTAACTGACCTACTTAATCAATGACACGATGACATCTAGAGTAGAAGTGCAACATACTGAAGGAACGCTTTCCAAAAATAGACTCTAATCAGCTGCTGCTTTTACCCTATAAAAAGTTTTCACCCTTTGGAAGTTTTCATCTTCTATCGTCTTACACTGAATCAGAGTAGATTTCAGCAAGAACTCTGAAGCTTGTAATGACTTTAGAGTCGTCATATGTCTCTTGTTTGCCTCCCTCACAAAGCTCCTTCATACACAGGTTATTACATGATACTGACTCATCAAAACTTTGACTTGTTTACACAGATTTATTTATGATACAATCTGCTGACTGTTCAGCTAAACCCTTGGCTTGAAAAAGCGATTACCCAATCATGGCTTCAAAGCACGCCTGTCAAGCTTTGGGTTTCTCCACATGCCAAGATAACTTGCATGGAGCTGTTGTATGCACAATACTCATGTGTTTAAAGAGTTCAGAGAGTTGCACATTTTTTTTATTTTATTTTTTTTATTTTTAACTGTGTCTTTATTTGTTCTAACATAAGATGCAATCATTACCATTTCCAGCTGGCTAGCTTCCCACCTACAATACTAACCAAGTGTGATTTCCAATGACAAGTAAGTCATCTAACTAAATTATTTTATGGGTTGCGTTAGTATAATTCTCCAAGGACTGAGGATCCAAGAGGCGAGCAGGGGCGGCTCTGACTCAGGAGTTAGAGCGGATCATCTACCAAACACAAGGTCGGTGTTTCGATCCTCGGCTCCTCCATCCACGAAGTGTCCTTGGGCGAGAAACTGAACCCTAAATTGCCCTCGATATATCATCGGTGTGTGAATGTGTGTGTATGGTAGAAAAGCACTGTATGTGTAGGGAAAAGCGCTGTATGAATAAGTGTGTGAATGGGCATACATAGAGCATATATAAATATAATCATGGTGTTGCTTGTACAAGTATGTGTTCATCCAAGCATTACGTTACAACAGAAAACACTTAACCTACATTTTATGTCTTCCACGTTAGCTGGATCGTTAGCTGCCTGTGATCATGCTCTTTAGCCTTCGTCTTTCATACCATAAACATTTTGTAGGGTTCTGGTTTTAAAATAAATCACCTGGAAACTTTAAGAGGTGATTTAGAGACAACGGTTTCAACCAACTCAGCTGGAAATGAGAACCCTCCTTGTGTTAACTTCTGTGTGAAATCGAAAATCCCCCAACATTATAACTTCATGTGCTACACTACAGCTCGACAGGTGTAGCAGCGGTAGCTAAAAGGTTTAGCGAACAGCCCATTGGTTTAAATTTAGGTAGATGTGTCCTATTAGGGGGTGACTTTAATGCAAACATATGTTTTGTATTTTATATTTGTAATTAATTTGGATCACTTTGTAGAGATCTGTTTTTTATTTTCACATTAAAGGATATTTTTTTTGTTGATGTCAAAAAGCCAAGGGAGGTTAATATGTCTTATAGCCACTGTAACCATATATAAAATGGTGTTGATTGACACCACACACAGAGCATCACCCCATAACCCTTCCCTCCCTTCAGCTGCTTTGCATGGCAACAGCACGGGTGAAGAGGAGCACAGTTGGCCCAGCCCAGAATAAACCAGGTTACACCTTCAGGGACCACGGGAAGAGTTGAAGTGGCAGACCTAGATCCTCCCACTCATCCCCTTGTCTGTGTGGTGGCTGCTGCTCATCAGGAGTCCAACGGAGAGTGACAGAGTGGAGCCTGAGTGCGCGTAGAGGGTTATGAAGCAACTAAATAATGTCTCATTACTTGCATATTAGGTGCAACATTAATCCCACATTAGTCTTTTTCGCCTGTATCTGTTTGCCTTTAGTGAGCACAGCGCCTGTAATTACATTTAATTTTAAGGGGGATAATATGAGTGCTGTTCCTCCGGCGAAAGCGCGGTACAAAACAAAAGCGATAATGAAAAGATAGGGGAGAAGAGACACATTAAATCTCAAAAGAAGTGACCATACACGTTAGATCCTTGCACAATACTCTAATGTAACGTAATATAAATCCTCCACCACAACCCTCTTTTTCTCCCTCTGGGTATTTTGCTGTCGAGGTGTCAGCAGTTTCTTTCTATTAGGCTACACACGACTCCCCTCTGTACCAGCGCAGTCTGTGTAATTAAAGTCAGTTTTGTATATGTGTCTTCTATGTGCCTTCTCTTTCCTTGGTTTCTCCAAAACTAGGGTAATGTGGAAATAAGGGTGGAGATCTCCAAATTTGCTTCTCTAACATGCAAATCCAAACATCACTGACTACCCCTCACTATTCGATATTCCCCCTCGTAAAAAACCCATTTAAAAGTAATCGTTTGACATTTTGGAAGTACTCTTTATTTGCTTTCTCGCAAAGACTTGAGAACACTGATACGACTCTTGGGTGTGTTCATAAAATATAAAGCTACAGCTTTTTAAGGGGAAACAACTAGCGTGGCTCTGTCTAAAGGTGACAAAATCTGCCTACTGGCACCTTGAAAGCTCATTAATCATCACAGAATCACATTTGTGTAATCCATACAAAACTACAAGATGTGGTTTTCCAGGGAGTTATGTAGTATAGTAGGTGGATTTTACCTTTGCACAGAGACAAGCTAGCTGTTTCCCCGTTTCCAGTCTTTATGTTTAAGCTAAGCTAAATGACTGCTGCCAGCAGCTTCGTATTTACCATCCAGACAGTGCTGTCAGTTTTCTCATCCAACTCCCAACAAGAAAGTGAATAAGTATATTTCCCCATAATGTCAAACTGTTCTTGTAAGCACAGACTGATTTGCTGATGTATTTATTCATTTTTGAATTTCATTATTATTTTTGAGTTTTTAATGGGATGTAACTGTCATCTCTGTAAAACTGTGTTTTGGAATAAATTCTATAAATTAACTGTAGGGCTTAGTTTGTTGATTAATTAATTAGTCAATCAGCATAGAATATCCTTAGGGTTTGACTATTGGTTGGAAAAAACAATTAGTGGACATCACCTTAAGCTCAGGAAAACTGCAATTGTCATTATTCTGTATTTTCTAACGTTTTATAGAAAAAATAATTAATCCAACCAATAATGAAAATAATCATTAGTTGCAGATTAATTGGCTTGACCACAGTATGTATGATTAAAACAAGAAAATGGACATCTTTACTGGAAAACATTTAGATTAATAAACAAGTCAATATAACAACAAATTTGTATTTTAAACAAATCATCTACACAACAATGGACAAGACAACATGAAAAAAAAGCTAGTGTTACCTCAGGTCATTCTCCTCCTCTTATTAACATATTAATATTCAAAGAAGTGCCTGTCTTGTGTTTTTCAATGCTTGTCCTGTATGTTAGTCTGTGCTGTCTCCTATAGGTCACATCATGTTTTGCATGGAACTCTATTGTCTGCCAATGAGCAAGTGTTCCCTTTGTGGGCTCCATCTTGTTTATTAAACTGATTTTTACAATGAACCTGCAGAAAGTAAATGAAGTGAGCAAAACTCAGTCAAACAAAACAAACAACCCCAAAGTGCAGGCATTTAATCATTATCCCCCCGAGAGGAAAAAAAAAACACACATGCACTGGGATGGATGTAGATCCCCTGTACACATGTAAGGACAATACTGTATCCTGGACCACTGCTCTTCTGTGTCGAAGCCTTCCACTAGAATACATTAACCTTTCACGGCGGCTCTGTCGTGAAAATGATCCTCAATATCGACATGCTATCAGTCCTCTTCAAAATTAAAGCCCGCTGTGTGATTCGGCTGAATGCCACACAATGAAAAGCCTCGACATTTCCCCTCCATTCATCAGGTTTACATGTTGCCCTGGCAACCACTGACACAGACACATCCATCTTCTATGACAAGATGGTTTTTAGATTAGGTTGTGACCATTTGCGGTTTGGGGAAACCTCAGTATAAAAAAGGAAAAACATCCACTTGGTATTGATCAAAAGCCTTGTAGTTGGTTAGATGAATAAAACGAGACCATTGTTATATGTTTGTACTGCACCGTGTTTCACTGTTGTAGATGTTTTAATGCTTTGCTTAAAAATGACTCATATGTCTAAACTGGGCTGAAACAAAAAGCTCTCAAGTCACCATCTATCTATCTATAAATCCCTGAATCATTAAAAATAGCCAGGGCAGCTTTGGAGCTGTGTTGGGTCGATGACGCTTGCTACCACAGGGCTGGTGTGCAATATAATGAGGTGTGGTGGGTGTACATGACCCTTCTGAGTCTGACTTACCATTGACGCAGAACTCATACGGTGTACAGAGCTCATCTTCAAACAGACAACCTGAAATAGGAGAGAAAAAATAAACAAACAGCTCCTCACACAAAAAAACTTTCCCAAAATGAATTATGAAATCCAAAAAAACAAACACTTGAAAACTTAAGTACCCTGACTGTCCTGCTGATAAATCAGTTTTTGATTACTAGATCTGGTGCTGAAATGAAAAATCAATTTAACCAAAAATATATCAACAACATAGGTCATTTATCAAGCAAAGATGACAGAACTTTTCTGAATCATTGTAGATCCAATACCTTTGGGTTGTGTACTGTTGGTTGGGCAAAACAAGCATTCTGAATATGTCACCTTGGGCTATGGGATATGGGAATTTTTCACCATTTCTGGACATTTTATGGTCTAAACAATACATTAATCAAATAAATATTGACAGATTAAAGAAAGAGTCTGACATTTGGAAAATTATGCTGCTGCTTTCTTGCCGGCAGTGAAATGAGAAGATTGATACCACTCAGTGTGTTAATATAAAGCTTCAGCTAGCCTGTAAGCAGCTAGCTGCTGCTAGCTAGCCTGGCTCTGTCAGAAGGTAACAAAATCCACATCTCTGGCTATTGGTATTCCACCTCTAAAGCTCACTAATTAACACATTATAACTTCTTCGTTTTATCCATACAAAAGCTTAAGTGTAAAATTGACAATTTGTGGTTTTGCGACACTTGACAGAGTAAGGCTAGCTCTTTCCCTATCTGTAGGCTAAACTAAGCTTACTAGCTGTTGGCTGTAGTTTAATTATTAACGGGCAGATACAAGATGGGGATTGATCTTCTTATCTAACTCTCAGCAAGAAAACCAATGTGGGGTATTTTCCCAAAATATTAAACTACTCTTTTAATCGATTGAAACCTAGCTGCAGCCTTAAATCAATCATATGAATCAAGTTAAGATAGGAGGAGGAAACTATTCAGCAGTTACACTTCAACACACAGGATCCAATGTCCAATGCATATATGACTGAATGTACAGAAATGTACTAAACCACAGCACAAAATTAGCCCAATGTCGCAATTTCTAAATATGTCACCGCTCTAAAAAAGTACAGCTTAGTACTGCATTAACTCTGGCTCTGAGTTTGCTGCTAATGGCAGAGCCATCAATCATCAATTAGTGTGACTTCTCCTATCCTGTCTCTGACACTAATACCCCAACTCCATGGGCAACGTTTCCATAAATGAATGTTGTATGAATATTAATGAACTTTAACGCTTGGACTAGGGCTGGGTGTTCGAGATTAATAAATGAACAGATGGCAGGAGCATTATGGGTAGCTGTTCCCTGTGTTCATCTTTCACACGTGGGAGTTGCGGCGAGTAGAGGACTGATTGTTCTGCTCGTCGATCTGCCCAGGTGATCCTCCACATTTACAGGAAAAGACGGAGTTGAATAAAAAAAAAATAGTCTCTTTTGTAAAAACTTTTGCCTTGTAGTCCGAATGTAACGGCACATTCAGGGTCAAAATGAGCCCACGCAATGATATAAACATTCAGCCAAGAAATAAGCCACTTAGAATGTAGCATTTGGGTTTGTTCAATACGAGACAATCTGTAAATAACTGGGCCGAGCCTCAGGCCTCTTTCTACAAGTCTTTTATCTTTGTTATTTCCCTCCCCTCAGCTCATCAGAAGGATTGACGGAATTGGATGCGCCCTCTTGGCCTGGTGGCCTCGATGGACAGCAATGAGCAGCTCGTGACCGTGAATAAAGAACAGGCTGAGTAGGAGGAGAGGCTTCTGTCAGACTTCTTTAATAATGAGAAGAGATAGGTGCGAGAAGTCTGTTAATCAGTTCAAACAGAAAGGACAGACAGTCAGGTGAAGTGTGAATGAGAGAGGAACTTTTCATGTATCACTCGTTCCAAGTTTCTTCAAGTTTCCTCATTTGCATCATTACTCTGTTGCAATTCTTAAAGGCTAATCTGCGTTGGATCTTGATTAAAGAGTCACAATATGCAGCCATTTATTTAGTGGGTTTCAAGAAATTACACCTTTTGGAGGTAATGACTTCAATATGTCAGCAAAAAGGCTTTCTAATGAAGGTCGCTCAACTCTCTAGAACACAACTAAAAGGCAGAGTGTCCTCAACTGAAGCGAAACGACTTACTGCTCAAAAACCAAGACCACAAATGGCTTTTATAGCACCTCGTTGGATACCCCGTCATTTTAA
This sequence comes from Seriola lalandi dorsalis, assembly GCF_002814215.2. Classification (NCBI taxonomy): domain Eukaryota; kingdom Metazoa; phylum Chordata; class Actinopteri; order Carangiformes; family Carangidae; genus Seriola; species Seriola lalandi. Next base: position 480,145 of record NW_019525169.1, on the reverse strand, counting down.
TGGACAGATTATGGGCTAAAGGACCCCCTACTTACCCACCTTATTACGTTTTTTGTCTTTTTCTTGCAAGTAATTAAAACCATTGTAAAATACTTCTGTTTGTTGAAAACTGCATGTGCCTAGACCTCAGAATTTTATTTCTAAATCTTTTCCTAAGCTTCTTGAACAGCAGATCCACAAAGACATATCCTCTATACAGATATCATAGAAAATACTATAGGACACTCTCTAAAACATTATAGGAAACCATTAACACTTAAACCACAGATTTAAACTGATTTACAAAATTCTAAAGTTGCTCTATGTTTAACATAATAGAGGTCACTAACAGTGACAACCCCACAGAGAATTATCACTCGACTCCACAGTTCCCTTCAGCTCTATGGAGCATTTTAGCATCTTTCAGCGCATTGTTTTGGTTTTACAGCCTGCAACGCTCACTGCTCAGCACCAAACAGCAGATAGACAAAGTTAGCAACTAGCTGGTGAACATGGTGGAGCAGCTTTAGCTTTTGAAGCTTACGAGCCAGATATTAGAGTCAATTTCAGAGTCAGCTAGACAAAAAATAATGCTTGTTTAATGCAGGCTTACTGTCTAAGTATGTGCGGATTACATCCGCGTTATAGGACAATTTTTTTTTACATAAGTGACTCATTATTGGCAAATACTCAGAATGAAAGAACTTAGACGGAACAAAAAAAGCATGACTACTTCCCTACTTCTGACTGATCCCTTTTGACTTTCCAATGAAAGATTAATTGTTAATTAGAGTGGAAACAATTTGGCTATTAATTGATTAGTCATTAGCGCAACAATAATGCAACTATTTTGACAACTAATTAATTAAGGTAAGTTTTCAAACAAAGACAAACAGAAACGAACGCATTCAAGCTTCTTCATTGTGAATGTTTCTACACATATGACAAAGGAAATTACATTTTCATATATAGGCCTAAACTAAATATATTTGGGTTTTTGGACAATGGGTCATACAAAAAAAAGCTATTTAAAGATGTTGCCTTCACCTTTTTGGAAGTTCTGACTGAAACATTTTTCACTATTTCCTGACATTTTATAGACCTCTCGATCAATCAGTTATTTGAGAGAATAATTGCCAGATTAATTGATAATAAAAATAATTGTTGGTTGCAGCCCTAATTTTCATCTAACTGGCTAGCTTTGTTAAAACCTGCTTGGTTTTAAATCCATGCATATTTTACCAAGAATTTTTGATTTAGATCTTAGATGCCGACAAAAAAAATACATTAAAAAAAACGTATATAGAGTAGTCACTAAGAGTTGCAAGAGCCACACAGTCCCTCTTGACCATGCATCTCATCGTTCTGCAATTACTGTCAGTCCATTCAACTTTTCTCTTCATCACTTCCCTGCTTAATTCATTGAGTTCTCTGGGAGGCCTTGTCAGCTCTCAATATTAATTACGACCTTCCATTTAATGAAGCATCCAGCCAAGCATAGTTAGTCAGACATTGTGTGTGTGTGTGTGTGTGTGTGTGTGTGTGTGTGTGTGTGTACGTGCACGTGTGTGATAGACAGGAACATAGGATTGATAACGCCACATCCACTTTCTCCTACATCACGCCAGAGATGATTAAAATGGCGCCTTTTAATTAAAATGCAATCACAGTGGATGCTGCTGATTACCTCAGGCGGAAAAAAAAAAAGGATGCAAGACTCGTGGCTGAGGAAGAAAGCTGGTAAAAAAGAAAAGTGTCCAGGCTATATCTTAATAAAGCACCCTGAGAAAGAATAGTCACATTGTCTCCTGTAATGTCTCTAGTAATTCCCGTATAAGACAATTTCACAGACAAAATGACCTTTCCAAAAAACTGCCACACTCCCTATGTGAGGATGCTCTGTTGCCATGTCAACCTCACCACAGATCAATCACAGTAGCTCATCAATGGGAGAGTGACTGTTAGTCTGGCACAGTGTCAGCGGGATGTACTATAGAGGATCTACAGAGATGATTCAAATGTGCTTTGTAATTGATTTTTGTTCTAAATAAATGTTGTGTTTTATTTTCCAATGTACAAACTAGTTCACTCTCACACTCAATTATACTTTCAGAAAATAATCAGTCATCGTTCTGGAAAATGTACTTGATTTGATGTGAGTATGCGAAAATAAAAAGCTGATTAGTTTATATGCAACAAAAAAAAAAAAGCCAATAAATTTGATTATTGTAGAACTGTAACAAACAATTACTTTCATTATTGATTATTCTTCCATTTATTTTGTTGGTTAACTGATTAATCTTTGGTGTATAAAATGTGAGCAAAGAGTAAAAAAAAATGGTCATTATAAGTTCCCATAGCCCACGGTGAAATGTTTTTCATTCCAAAACCCAAAGATATTCATTTTGCAATCATAGAAGATTTACGAAATTAGCAAATATTCACATTTGAGGAGCTAATACTTGTGAAAGTTCGCTATTTTTCCTTTAAAAAAATGACTGAAATTATCAAATCGAATCACATTAGAATAGCTGCTAACTAATACTCTGTCAATTGATAAATTAATTAACAATTGTTAATCAGCAAATTGTTCTTCAATAACTCCCTAATTACTCCCGAATTGTTTGTGCCATTCATTAAGTGAAAATGCCAAAAACAAATTACTTTTAACTATTTGATGACTGGCAAGACAAAACAAGCACTTTCAAGGTCTCACATTAGGCTCTAAGTAATTCTTACTGTCATAAAAATAAATGACAGAATCAATAATGAAAACTAGAATGGTACTTAGAGTGCATACCTCCACTTAGGCCAAACAATCCTACACATGTTTTAAAAAATTAGAAATGCTCTCGCAATGATTAATAAAGTGATAATAAAAATCCTTGGAGCCGCCCCCTTTAAAGGGATTGACACCAACATTTAAAGTGTTCTTCCCTGGCCAATGTCCCATCCCTCCACCCAGTTTGGTGCAAATTGGTTTTAGTGGTTTTTGCATGATCCTACTGACAAACAAACAAACATAGGTAAAAACATAACCTCCTCGGTGGAGGCAATAATCGTTAGCAGCAGCACGAGGTGTGAGCTAACTACAGGTGCTCTGTATGTGCAGTAGCTTTTCCTCCCAAAATAGGCACTGTGTGACCTAATTTACAAATACAGTATGCAGGGAGAATCCAGAAGGTCATTGAATGCACGGAGCCAGTTCAGTTTTTAACATGACGCATTGGTAGTTAGTGGCCTGTGTTCCCATGAGACTGTGGAATAGTAATAGTACTGTAGGAGACTGCTCTGTAATACTGTCCTACAGATCTTAGAGAATTTAGTCTCATCAGTCTGTCTTTCATAATTATATGCAGCGTGCTGTGCAGGTTTTGCATATAAGCTCTTCCAGAGGCTAATGTTAGCATGCAGAAAAATGAACCTGGTTCAATTACCTGTGGCCTAAAACTCTCAGAGGCCCCAATACACAGCTTTGTAGCAGAGAAACAATTTCCCATGATGCTCCATTCATGCCTTATTACAACTAACTGCTTTTGAGGGCAGCAAGTGCTTCAGTAAGCAAGGAGCAGCACACACACAGACACACACACACAGACAGACACACAAACAGACACACACACACACACACACACACACACACACACACACACACACACACACACACACACACACACACAATTCACCTTCAGCTAAGATCTCAGCTACGCAGCGTGTCAGGGACATAACAGCACGGGTGTCTCCCCTCAGGGGCGTGAAATCAGAGAGGAGCGTTTTTGAAGGGAAACGCTCATTTAAGGTCATTTAAGGAAAAGCAATTTACATAAGAATGACAAAGTGTCTTCATTAGAAAATAATGCAACCAAATTAATCTCTCAGATAATCTCCACCTGTACATTATCAAGCCATCCATTACACATCTCGGAGCAGATTTAGGTGTGGAGGAACTGCTTGGGCCTGTCTCAAGCATTTGGCCGCGATTGGCTGACCTTGCCTGGAACATTAAATATGTCCTGATGAGGCTAAACCCAAGGCTGGACAAGAAGTCAGGGACTTGATCGTTCGCTTTCCCTCACAGGTGGTTGGCCAGTGCCAGGATACCATCTGTGATGTCTGAGGGGCCAAGGAGGATGCTGGGAGTCTGGCAGCGAGGACAGCCACTCCCAGAGCCTGCTGCAGTTTAGGACATATTTCATTCACTCTCTAGGGCCACCAACATATCTTTTATTATAATTATAAGCTGCAACCAAGGACACCTGACTCATTTTTACTCACACACACACACACACACACACACACACACACACACACACACACACACACACACACACACACACCTGTACTGCCAGCCAAAAAAGCCATTTTAGAACAGTGCAGCGGGTGACAACGGCAATAAAAGTGCAAGTGAATTGAAAAGGGAGCGTGGCTGGAGCAGGGACAGCAGAGAAGAACATCACCTGCAAGCAAATTAGCATCAGCTTGACACCATGTCCGCAGACTCAAACAGCTTGTGTCACTATGGCGCTCTCCTGCTAAAATTAAAGATGGCTCCGAGCTTTCCTCTGCTCCAAAAGGTCTGTTCTTGTCAAAAGCTGCATGTCACATGTCAGCAGCTATGGAGAGTTTATCATTATGCTCAACATTTTCATACATTTCCCGTGCACTTTTCATCTTAACATGACAGGGCACTGTTATTGTAGATGTTTAGATAAGGCTATGGCATTTTGCGCATCTATATTTCATGAGGATGTCAATTTTTCTGGGGTGCATGATACTGCATATATGTATATATACATATATGTAAATAAATTAATATAAGAATAATAGAGTGAAATCATCTAATTATTGTACCTCTTAAAATGCTATCCATTTCCTTCGTGGAAAAAGTGCATCAGAGAATAAATCTAAAGTTACTCAACAACATGAATAATTAGCAGGAGCTAGAAGCAGGAAGTCAGGGGGCTTTGAGGCCGCTTTGATTGAAGAGGGAACCTGACGTGAAACCACCTGACATCCACAGGAGTGTAACCAAACACATTTCTCACCGGCTTTCCAGAGAATTTCTCTCAGAATTCCTCGGCAGGCGGGTCACTCTCAGTCACTCAGCTGCCAGCTCCAGGCGACAGCCTAGACAACGGCCATGAATTAAAGATGGCAGAGTCGCTGCAGCAACGGAGGACCCAGAAATAGGCCGGTTTGACCTTTTCCCTGACCCGCGCTGAATGATTCAGACATTTGATTTTCTCCCAGCTTCTGAGGTGTGATTGGGTGTTGAAGTGCAGACCCACAGCAAGTCAAGCAGCTAAGCGTCCTCTTTCTCATGTGTTAAGGAGCTCAAAGTGAACCAACACAACCTGGCCCGGAGGGAAATCTCTCTAGTCCTCGGGATGAAGTAAAGGGTGTAACTCTTATGAGTGCCAGTTGAACCTCATTTAAAGCGCAGGTCATCACAACACTGAATTGTTTGGGCTCTACTTTCCTGCAGATACGACCCCAATGAACATGCAAACACAGGTGAAATAATATTCTTGTTGTCATTCTTGTGCCTGTTTGGTAGTTTTATAGCTCCAAATGAAACTACTCAGCTGCAACACCTGTAGAGTGGAGCGGCTTATAGGTAACGTAAAAACAGAAAACGAGCCTTTTGGATAACCTGCTCAGCAATTCCAAACTGCCTCCCAAAGTGATGTTACAGGAGGAAAAACAATATAAGTGACGGGGCAGGGATGCAGCAGGATTGCCAGCCAATCACACACACGAAGTTTTTGAATAATGCTGCAAACATCCTGTTTCATTAGGGCTGGATGTGGAGTGCTGTGAACCAAATAGATTTTAGTGGATCTCAGCCAAATTTGGTGGAAAAATGTCACTAATGCACTTCACAGACGACAGCAGTCAGATCAATTAGTCACAAAAATAGGAAAACACCTCCCCCATTTGATTTTCAGCTGATCTCCTCTGCTTCGACTCCCCCAAGCACTCATTTTGTTTCCTTACTGCAATGAAAAACCGTCCCGAGTATTAATCAGCATCAGACTACGACGAAGCAGACGCATTACTGCTTTAACCGCAGCCGAGATGGTATAGATTAATTCTTGTGCTGAACTCACAGCCTTCAGAATCCTCATTACGGTGTTATTGTCCTCATTATAAATCTTGGTTCCACAACACAGAGGTGACCTTCAGACCGATCCCTTCACTAACGCCATTTAATTTGAACCGAATGAAACTGTTGTGAAAAGGCACAACAGATCTGTTAAATCTTCTTTTTAATACCCGAGGATGTTTTCACACTCGGCGTCACGAGGGTGTGAGGTTCAGGTATATGGCGAGGTGAGAAAGTAGAAGGAGCACTCACTGCTACGTGCAAGATGTGCAAGTGAGAAAAACTGTTTCAACAATATAGTATAGTAAATGCATCATATTCTTACATCTGACAAGCCTTCAAGGAGTAAAAAGCCTCTTGAAATGTAATTTAATTCTACATTACAGTGTAAAAGAAGAGCAGTTGTCCCCTGAAAAATGTAACATAACCTTCCTTGACTCTCTGGTGGCACTCTTCCTCCTTGACCCAGAATATCTTCCAGGTTCACCTTGAACCCCGAAGCGGGACAAGAAACTAACGAGATGGATTGCCTCAACACGTCTGTTTGACACAATTCTGACTTCCTTTCTCTCAAGAGCCGCTGATATTTGTCAGGGAAAGGCGCAGAAGCACAGGCAGTCACTTTGCTCCCACTCGCTCATCTCAATAACCACTCAAAGCCAACACACTCCTCCGAGCATCTGTTGAGTCACAAAGAAACATTGCACTTTGTCTTCATACCAACCATGACAGCATAGCAAGCCCGGAATACATATATATGTGTGTATGTGTATATATATATACTGCTTTACGTCATTTTTGCTGAAAATCACTTACACTTTGAAGGCCGCATCTTTGAAATTAACTATAAACTCAAAAATCCAATTTCCCCCGAGCAATCTGAACCACAGCAACACTTGAATAGCTTATCAGTCTATAATTCATGTGAAACTGAACCCCTAAAAACAAGGCTGTAGCAGCTGTATGTAGGTTCAGTGCAGCTGAGAGGTCGTTTATAACGCTGTATGCTATTTATTAGTAAGAATCAATAGACACATATCACATTCAAAAACAGATGATAGCAGAAAATCTCAATGTTAGATCATTTACACCCCTACTCAATGCTGCAGCTGTTGAGATTACTAATTAGGAAAATCAGCTTTTGCAAATAACACACAAAATGCTTGTGTAACCATCCTGCGCAGCCATTTGCACAGACATGGGATGGCACAGGGAAGCACTGCACAATAAAAGCTCATCCAATAAATACGTTCCTTAAATACCTTCCATTCAATGGATGATCAAAGCCTTTAGTGAATTCTAGAAAGGCTTCACTACCTAAGTGTCAATTAAGTCTGGGTCTGAACCGAAGGCCGACGCTAGACGCTTCACACTGACCCTTTACCAGTTCAGTCAAGATGAATCAGACATCCTAGGAGATAAGAGAAACGCACTGCGACCTTTACCGAGACCGTGAGAGACATCGTAGCAGGATTATATTGGTTTGGCAGCCCTATTGGTTTTTATAGGCGGATCAGTTTTTACTTTTATTATGATTTGGTTTCGGAGGGCACACAGGTGTACAGGAGTTTTAGAAATAAAGTTTTCATTTTCAGAAATGTCTCAGCTTTTATAGTATGAGGAATTTTTTTTACTTGTTGGTGTAAAAGCACATTGATGTGTGATATGTATCTAAATGGGCATGTTATGTGTTTAGATGGTTGCTGTAGCTAGCATGGCTGTAGTCCACTCCCTCCATTCACTATGCTGTTATCTTATGTTTCACTGATCAAAAGACCACATGTGAGATTTGATTTATCTTTACTGTTATAACTTAGATTTGAAGTATTACAGTGGTAGTTAGCTCTAACATTTACCTTCTTTCACATACATTAGTTTCCACTTGTTATGGTTTAGTAAAAATGGTTCTTAATGCTCTGTAGAACATTTTTCCATGAACTAGAGTAAGCTTGGTCCCAGTATAAACCACATAGAAATAACTGGTCCCTTGGGAGTAGCACGAGTGTCCTAGCAACTCAGGAAATAATAAGACACCACACAACATATAGGATGAAAACAAACCACCTCCAGTGTTACAGAATGTCTACTCTCACCTGGATTTATACCAAGTTCATAAACCACACTGTTGTAAAATATCTGTCCTCATGTCGCCGCACATTTCAATCCTCTAAGATGATTTATAACCACTATAAGATAGTTGATATCACCACTCAGGCCTGATATCTATGGTATGACAGAGGCCTGTGGCAAAATAGATAGAGCTCAGCAGCCTATGAATCAAATCTAACTTGTCTGGGTATATTAGGCAACGGCTGCCGATAGCCAGCCGTAATGAAAAGACCCGGTAGTACAGCCTTCGAGGACAATGTCTACACGTACGTACTGGAGATAAGCCACACTGTCACATATCTCAATCCATTAATACATACTGTAACACTCGGTAATTTGGGTGTAAAAGAGAGTTGTTTCTATAAAGTGGGTTTAGGAGAGCTGAGACAGAATCCCTTAAAGCCTGTTGCGAATACGACACAAGGATTTCGTTATCCAAACTATAAATATGGTGTGATGCCTGAGTTTTTTTTTTTTCGTTCTCATTTTCATGCAGTCTCACTTTTGAGAAATGTTAAACTCTCTGCTTGTTCTGATCTCCATGTTCCTGCTAGATTTGTGAATGCATTATTAGAATCAGGCTAACACCTTGGTAAGAGTTTGAATGATATATTCCCTTTTATTAAATCCCAAAAGCTATTCATAACTTGTGTTTTATTAGAATGATATTTCTCTTGTTGATTCAGTATCTGTTCAACAAACTTGCTGAAAGTACATTTATCTTACTAACAAAACATGACCTTGCAGAAGGAGAACGGCTGCCACTCCAGTTAGCAAACTATGGGATTTTCAGTGATTGTTATTGGGATTCAGGACACAACCAAACCCCTGCAAACACAACAGAGATGCTGAACTGAATTTTAACAACAGGTCTGATAGCAACACTGATTGCAAGGCGCTAGGGTGTTAATGCGCAACAAAAATCAATTCCTGCAAATTTACCATTGGCAAGACTTCCTTCAGTAGTCAATAAATTCATCATTCAAATGATACTGTTTCTAACTTAGTGTAAACAGGGCATTAACCTCCCTGCACTCTTAAAAATAAAGCTTAACTAAGCTGTCTGAATTTCATTTGGAGAAATAGACGCTAATCCTCAGTTAAATTAAACTTTCTTTTATCTTTTATAAGTCGATAAAACAGTGAAAAGCCTTTCAGAGTATACTTCACGGCATAATTTATGTGTAACTGTTGTATAGTTTGTCAAACTGGTCGACTAGTTCTCAGGCATGCTTTTGAACTATGCCTTGCTTGAAGGCTGGTTAGTGAGTCACCTCAGCAGGGGAGCACAGGAAAAGTACGTTAACCCATCCATGACCTCTCCAGTTCTTTGGAAGACCAGCCCACCCTCCCAATAGGGACTGCAGACGTCATAATAGAACCGATGTGAGCAAACAGCATGTCCTAGTATTTTACTGTTGTTTATGTCATTCTCTAAGAGGTGGAGTGGATATAAACCATGCAATGTAGATGTGACCTATAGTATACTGTTCTATGAAGGCAGAAAGCATTAAGTACAGAAGCAGTGAAAGGGAAGTTCCAGTAGATTAAAAACTTGAGTTTATAGATATATCTGTATTAGCAAGAGCTCAGCTTAGTTTTTTTTTTTATCTCCATCATGTCTGGATTTATGTAGATTTATTCTTCTGAAAGGCAATTGCATAAAATAAAAGGTATGTTAACAAAAAAAATCATTGCCTTAGAACTCAAAACACCTAAAAAAACATAATATACCACACTCTGACCTATATTTTATATATGTATTTATTTATTTATTTTATCTAACAACAACATATGATCTCTCAGCTCTCTTGCCGACTTTCTTAAAAAATTAAAATAAACACTTTAGATCATTTACAGTCCATAGTTCATGGGGATTAAATGTATCTGTTTTGTTAAGTGTCTGCATGCTTATCTACTATTAACATTTATATTGACATCAATTTGTGAAGAAAAGTACTGTGAAAATTAAGTTTATTAAAATAATACATTAAATACAACATTCAATAATGTAGATAATATGCAATTTAGATGTAGCTAACCACACCAAGCCATGTAAATACCACCGTTAGCTATGAAGCTGGGGGTTTTTTTCTCATTAGGATTAATTTAGTTACTGTCTCATTTAGTTATATGGAATAATTAACTGAATTAACAAGATGTTGGTTCTTCAAAATTGATATTTTTCAATTACAGAATACTAGGTAGTTTGAAATCTCTTATCTTTAGCTAAGGCTAATCGTGGCTATCTCTCTTGCTAGCTAACACTTGATGCTGCATGTATCCTGCTTTAACTGTCTAGTCTGTGATGATGAAATTATACATTTCTATGGTATAGTTTTGTTTTTTTAATATATGGTAAAACTGATGCCAAAAAGTCGGATGCAAGCATTAACTAACTTTTGACCAAATATATTCGATAGGAAGTGAGTTTTGGCTTTGAAGGGCAGTATAGCAGCGGTTGAACTGCTTCTAATATATGCATTGCTCGTATATGTAAATATTATCTTTATTTTTGCTCTCGGCATGAATATTACCACTGCTTTACACTTACTGAAGAGATTATGCTTTAAAAAGTCAAACTCTGTGAACTCCTAAAAGCTTTGGGCAATAGTTGAAGTGCATTAAGCACTTCAAAATATCTAAAGAGATGAATATTTTTTTAGACACTGTGCATTTGATGAGTTCAGCTGTTCTTAGTCTTATGCAGTTAAGGCCAGATGCACACCACTGTTTAAATTTTACATCACTTAATTTCCTAATTAGAGGATGCAGCCGCAGACTTATTTTTCTCCGTCTGGCTTTCATGTGCTCTCAGACACACAGAACACACACACCCACACAACACCAGGCTATCTCTGTCTCTGACAAACCCACCCACCCACATATATATAGGCACTATGTTTATTATATGTATGTATATATAGGCAATTACATCACTCCAGCACACCTCCATCCAAAGCTATCCAATGACACAGCGTAATCCACAGTGGGACTCATTAAAAACAATAATCTTCTCTAACTCCCAGCCACACTCTGACAACGGAGACCTCTTCCACACACAGAGAAAAACATACTGAGAATTCAATGAGAGATGCACTCGGGGAATAAGCACAGCCTCATTCACAAGTATTCTAAACAAAACTAGCCAACTTGCAGGTAGATAAACCCCATGAAGAAAACGGCAAGTTCTGAGCTTATTATGTTTGCAACCTAACAGCCTACAACAGCAAAGATTACGTGTAGGCCCTGTGTGTATTATAAAATGAGAAACTGTATGCTGGATGATGGTTTGTGTGTGTGTGCATATTACGTATGACAAAAGAAGGATGGACACCTTCTTGTTCTAAATATAAAGAATATGATGCAGTTCGGTATCCGTATGAATCATCACACAGCTCGAGTGCCAGCCTGAGACCTATATTTGCCTGTTGCTCATTATAAAGTTTATACTGTCATGTGTTGTGACTGCTGATCCTGCACCACGGAGTGTGACTTGGAGGTGGTAACTGAGGAGGTTCTTCTTACAACTAACACGGCACTGAAGCAGTAAAATGAATCCTTTAATCTCTATCCGTCTTATCAAAAGGACACAATTATCTTAATGGCTTCTCTAATATGTAGTGCGTTGAAAAAAATAAAAAAGTATGGCACATGCCCAAATTACAGTGTAGTGTCTGAGGCAGGGTCTGGAAGAACAAATCAAGGGTAATGAAAATACAACCCAGCCAAGTCTAAAAATGAAACGGAGCTGTATGAAAGATGCCCTTTTCCTGAGGAGGCATGAGATCTTATTAAATATTTAACTGGATTTAAAATTGCATGCCCCTTAAGGCTATATGTTGAGTAATTCTATGGCTACAAAAGCCATTAAAGTCATATGAAATTTTGTGCATTGTTATAGCTGCGTGTATGTCAATCTGAGTGTAAATAATTGGATGTAAAACTTATCTTAACACTGTTGTGTATTTCCTGATGAGACTATAGCATTAAACATCGGTCATGATACAAGTAATAAGTCTCAGTAAACATTTCATCCATTAGGCCTGACAGATTATGTAACTTTTCCTGTTGGATCTTCAGATTTCATCCAATCTGCAGAACCAAAGCACAAACATAAGTTTTAGCAATTGCAAAACGAACGTGATAGCACTTGCAAATTGCACCGTTTCTTGCTGGACAGGGAGATTTTTCGGGAACTTTGGCAAAGAGAGCAAATGTTTGTATAAACGACCCAACAAAAACCGAGGCAGTCAGGTGAATTCAACAGCACGGACGGTCTGTCGTGCACTAAGAAGGTGAAACATTCCGAAAAGAAGAGGGTGTTTTGGAAAATGATGATAAAACAAACGGAAACACAATTGCTTACCAAATTTTCTGTCCCCGAGGGCAGGTGAGGAGCAGAGGCTGGAAGCCAATGCAGCGAAGAGGATGGGACACCACGGTGAATCCATACCGCTCCTGCCTAATACACTGTACTACTGATCCATCGCACACCTCCGCTAAAACAGCATGTTTATCGCCAGCTCAGGTGTGACCTGCTCGCACGAGACTCGGACTAAAGAGACATGTTGGAGGAGAAAGAGACAAGAGAAACGCAGCGGCAGAAATTCGCTAAATGGCAACACAATACGGCCGTTGTTTCAGCACCACAAACAGCAATCAGCTACACGGAGGAGCCCCTCCTAAGTTTCTGACGTCAAACACACATGGTGAGGAGGGATGATGCGTGCAGCATGCAACAGCGCCTTGAACGGACGGATGGATGGATGGATGAAAGATGGATGGATAGATGGATGAGGAGGGAGAGGAGACAGGAGTACTGAATGATTACAGCCCGGAAGCCGTGCAGCCAACAACAACAACAACAACAACAACAACAACAACAAACAAATAGAAAAAATAAAGGAAGTTGACATTGATTGATTCATCTCATTAACTTGACTTTAAAATAAATATACTGTTAAAAAAAAATGGAGGATCACGAGTTACACATGACAAACATATCACTAAACTAAGTGTTATCATAGTCCTATTAGGCTATTGGGTAAAACCTATAATATAGCCCACGATTCCCATTGTAATGTATGAAAAAGGTACAATAATAATTTTATGCTGTGGTAAGTATGACCATGACATACACAAAGATGCAACAAGGGGCTGCACATTACACAATCAACTGGCTTAATGTAGTGCAGGTAACTCTGAAAAACCTATGACAACATGAAAACTGTGCTCCTGAAATTAAGATAGAAAAAATAAACAATGAGGATTTTAATAACAAGGACATGGAACTAAATTTAATCTAAATTTTTGAATCATTGGCAGCAGCTGAACACACTTGTGACCTTTCTACAATGGAAATGAAACATTGTTTAGAAAGTTCCCACAAATGTGTTGTACTTGCAGCTCGCTTTGCTTTCACTTTTGTCCAGTTCATCTAAAAACAGCTCTATGGGGTTTAGATCTAGAGACTGTGCTGCTCTTCCATCATGTGAAGCCACCGTCTGGTTCTTGTCTTCTAATGTTTTGGGTCATTATCTCGCTGTAGGATGAACCCCTGGCCAACCAGTGTGTCCTCCTATGTTACTTGCCTTTTTTTCACCATTCTGATAGCAATACAGTACTACTTCCTGCAGTACAGCACTCAACTGATAATGCCTCAGAATCTCAGTAAAAGACCTGTTTTCTATCTAAATCTTTGGTGACGTAAACTTTTGTTTTACCTTGGGCAGTTTATCGCTTTCCTTTGCACCATTTAAGGACCATAACTGGACTTAATCTGCTTTATATTTATGTTACAGAAGATATCACAGCATTAAATTACACTAGAGGAATATTAGGGATGAAAAGAAAAGATTAAATAAAGGGATAGAAGGTAACTTAGTACATTTTCTAAAGCACTGTACTTTAAACTAAAATTTTGAGGTAGGTTCCATTTTAAGTAAAAGGTTTCACTGAAGGGAAATACTCAAAAAATGCGAATTCTTAAAATGGCACCATTCTCTTTTGAGACTGAAGCTAAGTGAGAGGATGATTTATTGCTTGTTTGTACTGGGTTATTACTTGGTAAACTCCTGTACAGGCAAGGAAACCATCTGAGAAAGAAATAAACATCTAGTTTATGTTGATTGATACAGTTTGTTTTATTCGTATTAGTAACACACTACAGCCTACAATGCTGACAGACCAACAAGTATATATATATATATATATATATATATATATATATATATATGAACACACATAGTGAAACATGAAGAAATATATACTGATTTCATATGAAATTGTTTAAAAGCACAGAGCTGTGGAGAAAAGCGTTTTTTTTTTTTTAAAAAAAAGGAAAGAAAAAAGAATGCCACTCAATCTAAGAAACCACACCTTATTCTTTTGGCCTGGAGAAGTTGATCAATATTTGTTAACATTATCAATTCTCAACATCTGAGACAAGACTTGAGTAATGGATGTGCTATCAAGAAATAAATAAACACAGAGACGAGAAGCCAATCTGAAGAAATATGGTCACAAACCAGCTCTTATTCTCAGCTTTTGCTTTCAATCCAAACCGTATCTTCTAAAATCCCGTTCAGCGAAGCTGAAACATTTATTGTCTCATTTTTGTTTGCCAGCAACAGCGAGTCTGTAATGCTAATAACAAAACAGATATTAAACTTCCCTCCTCTGCTTTATAACAATACAACTGTATTATATAAAACAAAGGCTCTTTTTTTTTTCCAAAGAGGGGAACCTATAAATCCAGAATTCCATTCAAGGTCTTCACAGAAGATTCAAAAATAACCCTGTCGGAAAAAAAAACCACATAAAAATAAATTTTTTTATTAACAGATTATGTAAAGAAAACATCTGAACCATCTCATTTCCCCCTACTTACCCCTTGATGTCTCTGCTGTCTACAGAGGAGACTGCATGTTTGTAAAGCTGCTGCTGGGCAGATGTGGCTGCTCTCTTCAAGCCTGCCTTAGATTGTCCAGCTGTAAAACAAAAACATTTAACATCTAACAAACTGAAATACATCTTTATCAGCAGAAAAAGAAAATACCTGATATGAATATTTGAGTTATCCTGGTCATTAATAAAAAATCTGATTGAATTAATTTTCTCATGATGAATACCCACCGTGTTTGATAACAGCCAAGACGTGCAGGACGGCAGCCAGTTCATTTAGACTGCTGATGGCCTCAGAGTCCAGAGATGAGCTGACCTCTGTCAAAAATGCCCTAAAAGAAGCCCACATCAACAAACAATGCTTTTATACTCTTGAATGCTAATTATGTTTAGGTCTCATGTGTACATTATGTGTTAAACTAAACAGTCCAAGTTAGAAAAAAAGGGACTGAGGATATTTACCTGCTAACAGACGGTGACTTGAGGATGACAGACAGCAGGACACTGGACAGAGGAGGCATGTCCTCCACTGACTCTGGGGTGATCACCTCTTCAGGATGGGTAATCTTTAAAAATACGAGCACAGCAGTTGACAACACAAACTAATATTTCAGGTTACCACTTCAGAGCCCTGATAAATCATCCACTTACTTAAATTACTTAGGAATACCCTTATCAGTTCGAGGACATCTGAGATTTTGGTAAGAGACATATTTTCATTGCTACCATGCTCTTCCAGCTCGTACCTTCTGGAGCAAATGTCTCTTCTCCACAATGATGATGGCAAAAAGAGTAGAAAAGACCCCGCTGAGAGGTGCTCTGTCCCATGTTTGTACCACTTGGAGGACCTCTGTCAGACCAGGGACAGCTGACTGACACAGCTACAGTCAGGGCAGAAAGACAGAGGAAGTCCCTAAGTGAGCAGCTTGTACAGTGCTGAGAAGCTGCTGAAATTTTCAAAGTACATGTTCATGTTGTATTTACAACCTCCCGGAAAACAACTGGTGTGGAAGCGATCAAAGATTACGTAAGAAATAAGCAAGGTTCATGTAAAACAAGAAGTACACCCAATACATAGAAAAATGGAAAAATATCAAAACAACAAATCTCAGAGCACCTGTTTTCCCTCCTCTGGTTCCTTCCTTAGGCGGCGAGCTAAGAGCTCTATAATCTTCTGGAAGATGTTGGCCACCACACCCAGAATGACAGTGGTTGGATCCTCCTGATTTTCCTGACCTTGGTTGTTGTTGTCGTCGGGTGCATAACTATCTACCACTTCCTTCAAAATTGGCAGCACTGCAGGAATACAGAGGTAGCCTGCCTCTGAAAACACAAAGGAAAAGGACTATGTAAGTACTATATAAGTAAAATGAACGCTAGTTTCTTGTTAAAAATCTGTCTTTTTAAAACTGTATTCTCTTAAATAAATTCAGCATACCAGCTCTTGTTTTGTAAAACACTACAAAAGACATTTGAAACACTCACCTGAGAGGAGGACGAGCGAGCACAGGTGGAGGATTTGACCCTTGAACGTTTCGTCGCCCAAACCCACAAGCAAAATATCTCGGCACACTGTCAGGAAGCTCTGTTAAAATGCATCACCATCATGATGAAGAAAAATAGTTCACACTCAAAAAAAAAAAAGGGGAGACTTTTGAAATTCAACGACAAATAGAGACAACACCTAGTCTCAGGAGAACGACATTTCAGTCTAATGTTCATTTCTAATGGGAGCTGGTGGCCTGTGGAAGCTGCCTACGATCCCCCTAACACTACAGCAGCAGTCGTGTGGTGACAGGGTGAAAATAATGGCACAAATAAGGTAATAAACCCATTTTAGTATGGCAGCATGAGCAGGAGGAGGCATGTACAGTACAGAGTGTGTGTGGACTGGAGCAGAAAAATCTATGAGGCGTCTAAATTTACCGAGCAGAACTGAAAGTCCTGCGAGCAAGAGGCAAAAAGGTTCCACAAAGCTTAATGTTCTGGATAACACCATAACTCTGTATTTTCATCTATAGCATCGGTACAGGCTATTTATTGGGGAGTAAATGAGTAAGACAAAAACTGAAACTGGCAGTTTATGAACAAGGAGATATGATTTAATTTGCCTGGATTTGCCTGCAGAGAAATGATCTTGCTTGGATTGACTTTACAATGTGCATAGATGATCTTACTGAAAGTATATTTTAGGAAATACAGATGCACTCCAAGATGATTCTCACAACCATCCATCCATTCATATCATCCACATCCCTCACAAACCTCACCGCAGTGTAGTTTCGCTAAGACGTTTAGTACACAACAAGCACCAGAAAGATTCAGAAACATCCTCCATGGAGAGCTCAGTGACATTAAGATGATTATGTAAGTGTTGGTCTGATTGTGTGCTGACGTTATTTGCTCATGAAACAAAACACTTTCATTTACAGCTGCAAATATGCTACAATAGAGAAATGTGTGCCATTTCCCTTAATGGAGACCACACACATTTTCTCTCTTTGCCCAAATGAAATGCTTGTGTCTGGCAAGAAATTCGATACTTAGAGAATCCCCAACACATATTTGTTTCGGCAAAATCGACTTTGAGTGGATGTTTTCCAGTTTACAGACTGCTGCTGGAAACTGGGGATTCAAGCATGTAAGCTGGCTTTTAAAGAACACATTTACATTATTAATAGTAGAGCTCACCTCAGTTATCTGTGCGGCCAGTGGCTGTGACTTCTCTGAATCATCCCCATCGTTGGTGGAACATTTAGCCAGGAAGGGCAACACCCTTTCAGCGACCCAAGCTCCCATATTCTCCAGGGAGAGCAGATAGTCACGATCTCCCGAGGACTAGGGAAGAAGCAAAGGATTTGATTTTCTTTTTTCCTTAAATTGTTTTTCTAATTCAATTTAGGGATGTGCTGATCCAGCTTTTTCTCTCCTGATACAAATTCCTATACCTCAATTAAGGATGTCTGCCAATTATGATCCAATATCAGGTCTCTGTTTTTCATAAATTTAAAATCTGTTTACCTCAAATCCTTTCTATCTATGGTAACATGAGGCCAAGGATTCCTGTGGCACTAAAAACCTAACTGGACAGCCCACTGTGGCTAAATGACATTAACAAAGATACTATAGTTAATGTGGACCAGTAATATAATGGCCGAAAGCCGGTCTGCTTCATAGAATCAGTAACAGCACCTATCTGGCCTTTCTGATTGGTACATCCCTCGTTTAAGAAGGTTAACAATTTATATTTGGACACACAAAACAAAAATGTATTAGCATGATTTCATCAGGAAGAATAAAAGGAAAAACATAATGTATGCAACACTAAGAAACTCACATTATGTTGCAGATGTGCGCCAAGACGGCCGTGGAATGTGAAGGCTTTCAGTGCAGTCTCCAAACTGGGCCTTTGAGGATCCTCTGTGGTGGAGCTGAGGTGAGTGTACAGCACTGACTGTAGAGAAAAAAGTAACCACACTAAATAATATATCTGACAGGAATCAAAGAGGAACTATCTATGAAACAACAACATGGATGTATGTATGCTAAAGTCATACGCACAAGTATTAAAGTGGAATCCATGGACTGAAAGGTCATATATTAAAAAACAAACGACTCAGGTGAGACATGTGTGAGATGTAAGTGAGTTAAAATGTAATAATATTCAATGATCAACATACCTTCCAGTTTCCTAGAACTGTATGCAGCTGCTTCAGAGGTCTCTGACCAAGTGCCTGGACTTTCTCTTGTGTTGAAGTGTGGCTGAACAGATACTCCAGGTAAGCCAGTGCCAGGTCAGGTTTGGCCTCCACTGTCTCCTGGATACGCACCTTTCGATTGGTGTTAGCCTTCTCCTAAAGATGACAGGGAGATGACTTTCACAAAGAGTAACGAGGGATGTGTATCTGGATTAAACCTCTCTTTCTTTTCATGTATATAATGCCCGTTTAGCCCTTCCTGTCCATTCCCAGCTCTTTGATGTTGTATTGACTGACCCCGTGCTTGGGCAGAGCTTCAGTGAGCCAGTCAGTGACGAGTTCCACAATGTCAGCAGCCTGGCCCCAGCTACAGATGCAGTCTAACAGCTGGCTGTACTGTGTTGGCACAGCTCCTGGGTCCATCCTCCTCAGCCTGGACAGAACGCCACAGCTGGGAATGACAAAGCAGGGTGAGGGAGACAGGTTAGACATGACAAAGTCAGTAAAAGAAAAAAGTAGCATGAGTGTAAAACATTAAAGGAAATGTGAAAAGCTGAATGAGACTGAGACAGATAGACAGACAGAAGACACTTTACTACTCACCTGAATGTTGGAACTGCAGCTGGGGGCATGAATGAGGCCAGCTGTATGAGAGGAACAGTACATCGCTCATCCTGAAAAACAAATCAAGAAAGTCTCACTGTAATACTTGTTAATGGACAAATAACTGATTGCAAAAATATAAATAATACAACACTAGAGCTGATATACCTCAAAGGCCTGGAAATACTTAGAGATGACATTTCCGAACTTGGCATAAGTGTACTTCTGGGCCTCTTCATTTTGTTTCAGGGCCTTGTCGACGCTTCTCCACAGGATGACCACGAGCTCCAGCAGACTGGACACAACAGCTTTGTCTTTTCCCAACTTCACAGGTTCAGCCTGCTGAGATCAAAATCTAGATTGTATCTCCATAAACCCAGACACACAGTAAAGACATACATCCACATCCTACTTCATTAAGGTTGAGAGACAACAGAAGTTTAGACTGCCAACTAAATTAACAACAAGCGTTTTTGATCTGCATGATAAAATGCAAACACAGGTTCGGTTTGAAGAGATTAGTCGATTCATTTGATTAAATTAACGATTGACAGATAATGGATTAATCTCTGTGTTATTTTTTTTTAAATCAAAAATGCAACTGCAGATTCCAACTTCTCAAATGAGAGGATTTACACTCCTTGGCCACTTTATGAGGCACATTAGATACACTACACAACAGCTGCCACATATTCCTTCATCATGAAGGACAGTTTTTGTTGTTGTTTTCTGAGAGGTGTTAATTCAGCTGTATGTTTATTACAGAGGTAGTTAGCAGTGATGTTGTACAGGACTGCATTATATTGAAATGTATTTAAACTAATACCTTTTTGACATTGTTAGTACACCAATATCTTTGTTAAAGTAGAATCTATGGCAGAGTTGTATTACATTGCCTTTTTATTTTACAGGTGTCCCTAAGAAGCTGAGTATAAGCATACATGCTGACGACATCAAATACTGCAGTTCCAGTCTGAGCAAACAATTTTGGGAATATGGATAGGACAAAGTTTAGTTTGTGGAGCTGCATCTCTTACTGCGCTGTTCTCCTTGTTGCTGTCATTAATCTCAGTCAGGTCACAGTCAGTCTGGATA
This sequence comes from Seriola lalandi dorsalis, assembly GCF_002814215.2. NCBI lineage: Eukaryota > Metazoa > Chordata > Actinopteri > Carangiformes > Carangidae > Seriola > Seriola lalandi. Next base: position 459,649 of record NW_019525169.1, on the reverse strand, counting down.
CAGCTGTTCAGGACACGGCGAATGGCCAACATCAGCTTTACTGTAAAAGAAGAAATTGTTTTTTCCCCACAAGGGCAAAAGTGATTAAATTATAGATGGCTACTAGATATCAGATGGGACTAACAATATCTGTGCTACAAATGCAATGTGTTAAATAATTCTGTTATACTTCTAGCTTCAAAGATTCTGTGAGTGGAAAATAAATTGCATTTCAGAACCCTATACACAGCACTTACTTATGTTAGTTGGGGCTGTGTGTTTGTAAGCATACTGATAGAACTTCCTGGCAGCCATAGGATTCATCTGGATGAGGGTGATGCACCGACAGCACCACTCCCTATCTGACTCGTTGACAGGGAAGAAGGACTTGAAGAGCAGATCGACAACACGCTTGGAGACTGAATGGGAATCAGTAGCCAGGCGGGCAAGCAGGTGGTCCATGCTGCAAACATCCCAAAACTGGAGGGTGGTGCACAAGGAGAAAAAAATAAGGAAAAAGGTTGTCTCCTTTTACACCTGGCATTAACATGCATCTTGTATCTGAATTATTTTGTCTCAGTGTAATTTGGCTGAATGACATCTGGATTTGCATCAAGCATTTAAATGAATCTTTAGTATAGATGATGAAATACTGTACTCTGGTTAACACATGTGCTCACATGTTCCTCATCCTGACACTCAATTGTTGACAAGGAACTTCTAATTTCCTACAATTTTAACTATGTCAAGCTAGTGCATTTTTAAACAATGTGTAAAAGCAAAAAAAAATCCTACATATGCTTTACCTTTGCAGCACGCACTGCCTTGACCTTGATAAGCATGTCCAGGAAAGCTGTGCGGACTTTCTCCGAGTTGTCATGAAGGCTGTACTTGAGAGTGGGCAGGAGTTTTTCAATCAGTGGATGGCTGAGAGCGTTGTCCAGGACGATAGTCAGACACTGGGGAAAGCATTACACAAACCACAAGTCATTAAATATCCTGTTTACTGCCAATAACAGCAGTTGTGCTAATTCTGCCTGCAGTGACAATAACCTCCCTTAATTTGGTTTCACACAACGCTTGGACAAGAATTCCTGATTACTTTAACTCTGTACTCAACTTGTTCCGATCTTAGATCTTGGAAAAGATCTTGGGTTAGGATCCTACCTTGAAGACTGAACAACGGACATCAGGGGAGCTGGTGTCAGCCGCCAGCTCCATCACCAGCTTCTTCAGGAAGTCTGTGATAATTGTCGGAGGGAGAAGCTCCCAGCACTTAGCCAGGATCTTACAGACCCCCAGGGTGGCATTGGAGCGCACAGTGGGGTGAGGGTCATCGAGGAGGCCCTGAGGATGACAGACAGGTGGTGGTTTTAGTTTCTCAAACTCACAGCAAAAAGTAAGTAGCTGAATGGATTGAACGGCTCTGACCATTGATGTGTCCAGCTGCATTTGAATGTTCTCATCTATAGTCTCGTTGCTCTGATCCGGGTCATGGAGTGGGAAGGCCTCAGTGAAGAGCAAAGTGGCATTTGCACGTACCTCAAAGTTAGGAGCCTGAACAAATCAAACAGAAACACGTTGAAATAAAATACAGAGATGCTAGTATGACTGTATTTTAAAATCTGTATGCATACCCTTAAAGCTTTCCAGAGAATGGGCCTGTAGAGATTATAGACCATCTTGTCCACTTTGTGACAGCCCTTCCTTGTGTGGAAATAGCTCACAATCTGTAAACGAGAGCAAGGGGATCAAAGATTAAACACACAGTGTACGATGCACATAATGACTGTAAATACGGGGGAAAAATATATTTAAAGCAGCGGGGTAATAAGTCTACCTGTCGGACTTTGGCGTGGACAGGAGATGCTCTATGAAGGAAGATAGCACATTGCATAAAATCCTGAATGCACAAGCTCTCAATCTGCTCCAAGAAGTCCCCGCTAGCTTTCTTCCATGCTCTGAAGTAGACCTCCGAAATGTGAGTAGTCATGGACCTGAACAAAAACAAGTTAATTGGTATTAACATGGAGAGAAAATGAACTTCTGTCAAACAGAGAAGGTAGGAGGCTTCTTACTTGCTATAAAACTCCAGCTGGTTTTTTATGGTGCCGTGAATAACCCAGATGAAGTTGACGTTCCAGCTGAAAAGAAACACCAGGAATCGCTTCCCCTGTGATAACATACACATAATCAGGCTGACAGCTCAGAGAAAAAGCTTCAAGAAAAAAATCAAAACAAACAGAGACAATGACTCATGCAAATACACACTGCAACTAAATATCATTCTACTCACATCCTCATTTCTTAAGTAAATAGGACGATGAAAACACTGAAGCAACAAGTCGATTATCTGCTTGTTGTCTTCTGATGTGTAGTCCAGACTCAAGAGCACATCATGGAGACTCCAGAGTCTTTGGATCTCAACACCCTGTCAACAGACACAAGATGAAAGTGTTATACATAAATGATATCAGGCCCCTAATCGCCAGGTCTGTTTTAAGCAATTAGTGCTCAACAGATACTTGGGGAATGTTTATGAGACGATATTGCTTATAATTTCATGGGAAAAACCTAAGGGTAGATTATACAATAGAGTTTAATGATGAAAATATATCCTTAAGGCCCAATATTGTCTGATGTGACATATGGCTGAGGTCATATACTGACCGGTTTCTTCAAAATGAAGCTCTTCTGCAAAGAGATGAGAAAAGCAGTTCGACCAAACTTGTCCTTCTCTTTCAACCCCTTCTTCCACCAGGCTTCGCACAGTGTTTGGATATGGAGCTGCACAGGTGCCTCTGAGACAGGCAGTGACACCAGAACAACTGAGGGAAAGACACAATCCGAGACTAATTTCATGTAGAGCAAGAGAATGTAGGACAGCACATAGCAGAGAGAAAAATGAGCACGAACACCCACCATGAAGTTTGTGGACAATTTCCAGAAGGGCACTGTAGGTGTCACCATCTTGTAAAACCTTTACAGACAATAACGCCACTAGTGCCACGCCATCCACAACAGCCATGACATGTTTCTGAAGGAAAAGTTAATAGGGAGATGTTCACAAATTTTTTTTTTTTTTAAAGTATTGTATGCAAACAAAACTATGTGGTTTGTGGTTCGTGCAATAAAATCTAAAATATGATAAAGGGAAAAAAAGAACAAAAAAAAACAGGACTGCTTTGCACACTCCTTGTTTGTATATTTCTGTAACTGTACATATGATGACTGATAAACTAACAGGGTCTTGAGCTGCCTCCACTTCCATGCCCTCCTCTCTGTTCTCCTCCCAGCGCTCAGGAGGTAACTCCTGCAGGACGTCCTGAAGGAGTGAGGCCAGTTTTGCCCACAGAGCCTCCCTCTGTTGTGTGGGCATCTCCTGCACCACTTCCTCCACATCGAAGGGCTCCGCTTTGTCCTTCTGCTCAACAATACAGACAGGAGGGGGGCAGAAACAACTTGAAACATAAAGCACAAATATCAGTTCTGACAGTTAAAAAACATTCATACTTTTCATTCTCAGTAGTAGATGACTGAAAAATCTGTTCCACTTTTCATAATCTGTCACTGGGTAAAAATACCAAATCATTTCTGACAACAAATGCAGAATAAGTGATTCACACATAACTTTGGGCTCTAGTAACATGTGCATCCTTTTTTGCATCTTCTAAACTAAATTAGTCAATTAAACAAAGAACATAGCAACTGCTATTTTCAGAAAGTTAGATGTACTGGCATTTAAGAATAAATTCCCAAATTATGTCATTATCAGTGTTTGAGACTCGACTGTAAACTCCAATTTCCTAGTTTTTAGAAGTACTACAAACAATACAAAGTATTATATACACCTGCATTTAGATGCTATCTTAATATGATTGCAACTGTTAAGTCAGTTAAATACAAGAGCCCTGGAAAATAAATCAGGAAGATTATAATACAAAAAGGTGTTGGTTCAATTTTAGGGTCTTTCTGGAAGCTGGAGTTCCTGGTGCCTTTGAATTGTATAGCGTTAAACTTAAAAGTGTGTCTAGATTATCTCTCAAGTATTACGTTTTAGCGCAAGGCCTCCCAAAATGCAAAATTAAAAATGAACCTATCGCACAATCTGATACACACTTAGGATATTTCTGAAGGAGGTGAACTCTTTGGTATTATCTTATGTGATTTCACTTACGTGAAGCTGGATGAAATGAAAGAAGTCCTCCACATTTTCTTTACAAGCGGCTTCTAAAAATGCCTCTCGCTTGGACATAGTTTCGGTTTTCGGTGTGAAGATTTGAAGTAAACCTACGATGAAAAAACAAAGTCACGTTAAATACTATTTATGCTATTTTGGCGTTAACTCTCTGGCGTACTTGTTAACAGCACCAAAACAAATATGGCAGTCCGGTTGCCGTTAGCGTTTAAAGTGTTATTAGCGAAAGTTTATCCAACTCCGTCCGTCGTTACTGGAAGTATTATGCCTTGCAATTATGAAAGCATAAGATATGTAACAATAGCTTCACCTGTTACCTTTTTACTTTTAATTTCGTGAGCCAGAAACAGCCAAATGACATCCACCCATAACAACACCGAACCCGCGCAAATTTGGATAAAGTCGATTCCGTGCGTCATGACGTCGTGCGTCATTTTTTCCCCCCCGAAGACGTTTAGTTGTAGTTCGCTTCTTCTGCCACTCGATGGCGACAAATCACTGCATATGTTCTGTGTTATCAGGTTATATGGGATGAGGCTACAGAACGGGGTTTCTTTACCAGGGCTCCAAGTCTCCACGATGGCGTTATAGTTGTACACGTGATTTTAGTTTTCTATAGGAAATCTCTCATTGATTACACCCCAATCCTCAAGGGTAATTATGCTGCAAGGTCGAACTAAGCGTTTTGCTCAAGGGCACTTCAGCACCACACCTACCAGTATACCCAAACATAACATGCAATAAACATAATATGCAATAGTTCAGGCAAATTATGTTTGTTGATACAATCCAGCAATTCAGCAATGCAGCAAACATACATTAAAAAAGAAGTCTTTCTTCAAATGTTAATTATCTTGAACCTAAAAAATAGAGGAAGAAAAAACAGTTGTGATATGTGCATGTACTAAATCAGTGCTTATCCCCTTTGCCAACTGTTAAACATGGGGTAGGAAATAATAATGGGTTGTGTGGCAGCCAGTGGCACCACAAACATATCACAAAGGGGCAAATAATTCTACTAAATATCAACAAATTCAGTCATTTCAGTTCAATCAGTCAATAAAGTTAAACTGAAAAGAGGCTGGCTTCTACAACAGGACATTGATGCAAATCAGGTCTCAAGATCCACCATGGACCACATAAATATTAAACATGAATATACATTTCATAACATTTGAAGAAAGGCTTATCTGTTATCTAGTTATCTGTTAGGTTTATCTAATCTATTTGCAGTACTGTTGTATTTACTTCTTTTCACCTCAAAAATCAACATCATCATCAAATTATGTAATTTGCCCAGGGCAACTGCATATTTACATTTAATTTGTCAAATCAGTCATCGTTGCTGGACCAAAGGACCAACCAATAAAAACAAGCAAGACGATTTTCAGAAGAGAAACCATTTATTCTTCAAAAGCCATGAGGCATCATATCATTCAAAATAATAAGGTTAAGAAGGCAAAAATTACATAGTGAGTCTTTTTAAGGCACAGGATAGATAACAAGAAAAATATTTAAAAGCTCCAACAAACAGTTATAACTGCATGGCAAAACATGTACAAGCCTATGACACAGCTGTGCCATCTTAATTCTGGCGGTCCTGCTCATAAAATACAATAATTGTTGTCTCTTTTCATTTTTTTTACTTTGCTAAACTCACATTTGGTTTGAACAACAAACCCTCATTCAAGTATCCTTTTGATCATATTATACAGCACTTGTTCATAGCCCTAAAATGCCCCCAGATCTTCAGTATCTGAGACAATGTTCAGAACAACCAATATTGCACAAGGTCCTCTTAAAATATACAGAGCAATCATTTTATTCTTTGCATATATGCATTCCATGTTTGTAATCAAGCATAAAGAACAATAAGAGGTAAACAATCAAATAACACTCCATAACAAAAGATATCAAAGTCAAGACTGCTACTTACGCCTACTTTTGTGATTGTATCTGTTCCTTTGGTAAGAGTTTTCTCACATGACAAAAACAGAATTTGTCACATTTTAACAAACCAGACAGAAAGCAATAACAGTTTTGACAGATTTCAACACCATTTCCTTTAAGGAAATATAATGTCAGGAAAACCCCTGCAAATTCTCCTAACTATGAATTAGCAACTTGATATTTACATATAACACTGAAAACAAAGACAAGGCAGTCAGTGTGTTTCACTACAATATGTTGAAGTATGTTCCAATCGTGATCAATAATGAAATAAAAACAGGAAATGTTTGAAAAACCTGTGTGCTGAAATAATACCTGTAAACTACATGAAAAATATAAATGAAAAAAACAAAATGATGTGCCCTTATATTAACAAGATCACTATATTACAGCAGAGAGGATGTTTCATTATGTGAGGAGGGGGTCTTGAATCCTTGTTATGCCTTGAGATGACAATCCATCTTCACTCAAATCATACCTGCAAGAGAAAACAAAAAGATTATCTATTTAAGCACTACAACAGGTTGTTTATTACATGAAGAAAACACTCGATATTGCACAGGGCAAAGATAAAACACAAGTTTACCATTGTGTCCATCCTCTGGATATATCCTCCCCACTTAAATCTACCAGCACCTGCAATTTTGAACAAAAAGTGAGAAAGAAATTAAGTTTTTAGAGTACTTGGGGCTGGTTCTGCTGCTCGGAAATACTCATAATAAGAGCCAGAAACACGAACCTTTCCCAAGAGCCCCTTGTGTTTGGACAGGATGCTCCCTCCGTTCTTCACTGCTACGTCCAGAGTTCGCCTGTGGAGCTCCACAATAGACACAGTAAACTCAAACCTACAAACACACACAAGTACACACACATTTTATGACACCAATCTATCACGTAATAATTAATCAAATTGAAATAGCTGAAACTGTTACTTTGATAAATTGTTAATTTGAATAATTGTTTTGGTACTAAATTGGTTGACTTAAAAGAAGGCTGGCAAATCCTCCTCTCAAGGTCTTATCAGGTTGAAGAAGGCGCTTATCCAAGAGCACAATTAGCGCTGATGTTAAATTCATGAGGCAGGAGATTTTGATGGCGCTTTGGAGCCCTATAACTCAACTGTAAACAAAAGTGTCCAACGACTAACACTGACTGCACTTGATATGACTGTAGTGGCCATGGTTTCACTGATAACAGACTACTAAGAAAAATGCTGTCATATTGTAAAATTTAAAAAAAATGACACAATATATTCCACAGCTGCAACTTTTTTGGCATTAATGTGGCTTGTGATCTTAATGTCCTTAAGAAAATCCTTGAGACACCAAAGTAGCTCAAGAGGTCTCTGAAAACAGAGTCAGCTATCAAATGAATTCAAACTTCAAACTGGTTCAATAAATGGTTGAAGCATCGCTAAACCTTTAAACATCTAAGAACAGAACACATTTGTAAAGTCCAACAATAACAGCACACATCTGAATGCTAATGACTAATCTTTAAACTACAAATATGCCCGTGACAAGCATATTAAGCTAGTATTTCTCTCTATACCCACGTTTGATCATAAACAGGGTTAAGGGTCCTCTTCATTGTGCTGGTCTTCCTCCTCCCTGTCCGGCTCTTGTCAGGCAGCAAATAGAGACGGATGAAGGGATCCGAGCCGTCTTTGGTGAAGGCTATCAAGTTACTGAGGACACACAGGACAAAACTGGTTTCACGCACGTGTTGCCAGGCACATGTTGTTCAGATTAATGATGCCTATTCATTCTTAAATCTATAGTATAGTTCCACACAGAAGCAAGATGGTGCATGCTAAAGAATCTCTACCCACAAATCATAATTTAGGCCAGAGGCTTGAGCTAAAAACAAAGGACAGAAGTGGTCTATCATTCAAAGCAAAAACTGTATGATGGATGTTGTGGACCTCACCGGCAGGCGTGCACCACCACAATGAGTTTGTTCCTCTGGCAGCTGTGCCGAACAGTCAGCTGGACCTCACCCAGGGGGTACTGGCTGGGGGCCGACCCACTATAAACACATCAGAGTCAGTCAGTGTCACTTCTAGACATTGCAGCTGAATTTATACAGAAGATGTGCACGTCAATTTATGCAGGGATAGATGGATTGCCTCACAGGCAGTTAGATGAAATATTAATATGGGTACATATTCAAACAAATCAAGATGACACTCTATCAGAGGAAAATGCAGAATCTAAATCAAGTGAAAAACAGAACAGAAATGAGGCCCGTAAAAGCCGGAAAAGAAATTAAGAAATGTAAAGCAATACATCAGAAAATAAGATATCATATCTGCCATTTACTTCTGCAGCTGACGAAGCCTTTGCTGAAGCTCCAAAGTGGCAAAGGGTAGGGAGATGTCCGAGGCCAGGCTGGGTGTGGACTCATTATGAGGCAGGTGTTTCTGGGAACTGGACATGCAGGTGCTCAGGTTGGAGGTACTGCGTAGAGGGCTGGCTGAGTACGGCTCGCCGTCCCTGTGTTGGAGGGTAAGCGTGGAAGCGTCTATAGGTGGCGGAGGTGTGGGTGGAGGTAGCGGGGAATCTGAGGCTGACCGTTTCTGGCATGGGGCTGTGGTTGGCTGCGGCACGCTGGATTTCCTGACCTGGACGGAGGAAGGCTGGTCTGAGGACACCTGCTTCTCAAGGGACAGAACCTAAAGAGAGACGAGACGGGACATTACTGAATGAAATGAATAACAAGAACTAAAGCCAAGTACTGGAATAACATGCTGTGTATGTTTTAACTTTCTTATCTTTTAAAGGGGATTTGCTTAATTTGGTGGTTTTACATACAGTCCTCTGATTTATTCAACTTATCCTTAAGATTAATCCTTTCTTGTAAAGTGGTCTCAATACTGCTGATGTGAAACCTATCAGATATTTTCAAGGGTGTTTTTAAAGCACCTCGGCCAAATCTGTCTTTATAGTGCTATCTGTCTTCCTAAAATGTCTCCAAAAGGTCCCTGATCCTTTAAAGCTGTTTCCTTTTTTATAATATCTGTTATGAATCCTGATATGTCTGATAGGCTGTGTTCTAATACAGAAAGCTATTTCAGAGGACGTCAATATTTTTGTTGCAGCTGCATTCATCTTTTTTTATTTGATCAGTTGGGATTCAATACAAGGTAATGCGCTTAGTTTCAGTTCAATGAATGCCAAGGCAATTTACTTACCACATTAACCTAGTTATTGGTTTTTATGGATTTACAGTGATTGAACTTATGGCATGAAAAAGAATTTAAATATTAGCATGATAATTTCATGTAATCGCAAGGCACCTTAATGAAACGAGTGAACGTTATGAACGGAGTTGGAGATACATATATGTTGGATATACATTTGCTTTAAAAGCCAACAACTTCACCTTTTCAAAGCAATGCGACCACTGCAATCAACTTTTTGCTAAACCCCTCCCCTCCAAAAGTGATTGTCCAGTCATAGCTTAGCAACTGAATTAAACTCACTGAATTAGGCTTTGGATTTCATCAGTTGTTGAAATATGAGCAACGCTGTGCATGTGAAGAGTTAGGAGGGTAGTGTTTTTTTATTTTTTGTCTTTTCAAAACATAAAGCACAAGAAAACCAAAGTGTAAGGAATGGATTAAAATGGTGTGATTACAACGCACAATTAGCATGTCCAGCTAACTAGCTGAATATTTACAGTAGCTAGAAGGGAGCCTTACTCAGAAGGCCAAGGAGTATATCATTTACTAATTATGTGAAGTTACACAATGTGGTAAAAAGCACAGCCACTAATTTGTATTTCCTCACTGTGTGATAACCAGTTTGAGTTTCGTGGCAACATTAGCAGCTATGTTCACTCTTTATTGGATTTGAGGAAGTCTACAATCCAACCATTCAACAGAGGCTGTTATGAATTCAATCAATAATTTTCAGTTAATTGTTGGCACTGCAATACGTTCTTCACCGCAGCAATTATTTCAGATGTGCAACTCGTTACATGCCCTCTCATAATAATTTCTGTTTGAATTAGCAGAACATAATGCACAGAGGATGAGTAAGAAGTGAAGCAGCATTTTACCCTCAAGGCCATTTTAAGTTTGATGGTGGAGCTGGGCCCGGAGTTCCTGAGAGGAAAGTACTGAGTCAGCGTCATGTCCTCCTCCACCAACAGTCTGCTCAAAGGCACCGTCAAGTTACCCAGAGTGCATTTGTGCTTGTCATCTTTTACCTGTGCATTAAGAGAGAAGAAGATCTGACAAGTCAGCTGCTTCCACTATTTGGAGCATGTTCTTATAAAAAATACATGTCATCATGTGTCATTATGCAGCATTACCTCCACTTCGAGCTCCTGTCTCCTGGGGTTGTGAACAAGGAATGAGAAACAGTCTTCCCACAGAGGCTCCTTGGTCTTGTACCGGATCTTTAAAGGCAGACAGGTTTGTTAGTTGTTATTTAAAACACTTGAGAAATCTGTCAGGGTTACTGTCAGTCATTAGAAAGTGCTGTGTTTTGAATTTTGAAAATCAATAATAAGGCACTAACACTGTTGGCAAGCCACTACTCTCATATTTTCCGGTCTACATATTTGCATGCAGTTTGGCCTACTGCTGTTGTTTCTGCGCAGCTTATAAAGAGTATCTACTTTTATTTAGATTCTTTCGTATTTTAACTTGATTTATTTCAACATTTTCAGTTCTTATAGAAGTTCTTCTTTGTACAATAATACTGTTTAAAACTTATAATTAATGCAGTTGATAATTAGTGTCTCATAATCTACTATTTCATGTGTCAATTAACCAGTTTCCCTGCAAGATTTGTTTCCACTGAGAAGCAGTTAGGACACTGATAGGTTTCTTAATGGTTTTTGCTGTGTACAAATTAGATTTTAAATGAGGCAATGAATGGGAGCATTAAAGGTCCAGGTCCATATTCAGTAAACAGTGTAGGTCTGACACCACTTTTCATACATACAGTGGTCTCCCAGTTTTAGGTCATTGCAGAAGAACTGCAGTCTTTAATATAGTATACTGTAAGTAAGTGATTTTTCATGGCCAAACAGCTGACTGTTTGTAACTGGCCAAATGAACATGTGTTGTCTCGCAGAAGAGCAGGCTGAAGGCAAAAAGCCACAGTAACAAATAAAAAATGAAGATGTCTGCAATACATGCCCAGGACAACATAACGAGAGAACAAAGACTTTATAACCACATACACAGGTGTAACTTATTCTACTTGATTAGACTTGTTCTCTGGGCTGAGTGGGGACACATCATTCAGACTGAAAGTTTGATTACATCACACGATTACCAACATAGCCCCACCTAACTGTAACCTGTGTAGAGGTCTACTCAGCCAGAGAATTGAAAACACCTGTGTGGGTGTGCTGGGCTTTAAAATATGGCAAATTCATTCAACCCTAATGTGGACAATGCAAAAGTTTATAAAAGCTCAAAAGTACCAACTTTAACAGCTTGACAACTCATGACTTTTACTAATCTATTGAATTGCTTTTAAACATGATTTTGAACTGGTTACAGTATATATATATATATATATATATGTATATATATATATATATGTCAACGTCAAAGTCAACAGGTTACCATTTCAATACTTTTCTATATATTGGATTTTAATAAGGTCAGAACAGACAAAAATATACGTAACAAAAACTTGGTTGATCTTGCAGTTAATGTTAATACTGTTACACATTCAGCATTGGAGTCTGTGGAACCCAAAACAAGGATGAATTGAAGCAAATGTAAGGGAAACACAAAGCCTATGTATGTGCTAATTTGCTCAAATTCTTTCTTCCATCTAAAATTTGGAAAAGTGCAATAAAACCCAGTCCACCTGATGTGGATCTAGGCATAATCAAATAAAAGATGAGACTCGTTTCCTTGTTTCATTGTTTCATTTCAAATCCAGGAGACCACAGCCAATTTAACTAAAATATATTACTGTGCAAACTGCAAAAGGGGTCTAAGGTAACAAGCCTCCCTGAAACCATCATATGCTTACAGCAAAACTCCAGCATCAGCAATAACTTGGTCTACTGTAGTGTTTATTCCTCCTGAATAATTTCCCTTTTGAACTCGACATAGAAATTTCTCATAAGAAATGGTTGGTATACACATTTAATGTCAGCCTAGAAGCGCTTTAGCTGAGACTTAACGGTTTAATGGTAGGTGGTTGTAATTCCTCATCTTATTTGCTTGTACGACCATTTTCAGTTCATCTTTCTTTTTTAATTCCACGGTCAGGGGGAAGTGCTCTATAACAGAAAGCTCCGGGGAGAGACAGGTAAAGAGTGATAGGTGTTGTTTAAGCTTTAATATGTCATTGTGTGTGAATGAATGTGAGGTATAGTCTAGTTAAAATAACCGCTGCATTCAATCTTTGGTTGTCCAAATGCTTTTTACAACTTCAAAAATAGGAAGAAAAAAATCACCAGCAGTGATTCATTTTCTTCTTTTCTTCTTGGAGTACAAAGCCAAGACAAAATAAGAAGATAATCATACTAATGGATGCTTATAGGACTCACCTTACTCTCAAGCGTTTTGTGTCCAACAGTGAATTGGACGTGAGGGCTCGGCTCAGTGCTGCTCTTCTTTGCAGCCTGCTATAGAGTCAGAGAGAGATGTGTTAGCCGAGTCTCCTCACTGTGACACACAATGGATAACCGTCAGTAATGGACAACACAATTACACCCAAACTCAAACACTAGCGTCTTGAGACCCTGTATCAAGCGCACCATGATGAAAGAGTGTGTAACTCAAAAGGGAAGGAACATTACCATATGTTTTGACAAGCAGGGCTGCAAGCAGAGAGGCTACCAAGGGGATTGCCAAGCGTTGTCTCCTCTGCAGTCTAATTTTAGTATGCTGGGTTCTGACAGCTAAGTATTATTCAGTATTCCTTGCAGAATAATAATGCCCTACTCTAAAAGCCAGCAGCTATGACAATGGTGGGAAAGTCTTAACTTAATTGTTAACCCATCCTTTCACTTGAGGATAGTGCTTAAATTTGACATCTATTTCTCAACATTGGAATTAAGATCCACATTTTAAATGCACAAAAATATCAAAATACATAGACTTTCACATTATAGATATTATATGTTTGTATTGAAGGTGCTAAAATACCATTCTGTTGGCATTTCCAATAAGGAAAGGATTTTTATCGTTAGGGGGCAGGGGAAGTTTTAGAACAGGCGATCAAATCTTTTCTGAGGAAAGGAAAAACATGACCCAAGATTGCTTGTACACCCCTGAGGAAATGGTCATAGGTCAAATGCAGCCAATCAGATTTTGAATCTAGCGACTCTAGACTTTCACTAAGGTATAAAGGTAAATATCGGAGATGTGAAATGTTTCCTGCCAGGGATATGGTGTTTAAAGTAACATAGACTTGTCTGTTTTCCACACTTTCGCAAAAAATTGGTGCCTAATCCCAAGTACGGAAATGTATTTGGATCAGTAAAATGCAACGTTGGAAAAAGTCTACAAAAGTTCAAAAGTGTTTGCTGATTCCTCCTCACGATATGACTCTTATATTTCCTTCACTCTGTGGTGGTGAAGTGATGGCAACAGACCTACAAGAAGACTTTATCACAGATAAGCTGCATTTCAGACTTCCAAAACATTTTTCAGTACAAACAAACTGAAGGAAAAACTGCTGCACATTGGTCAGAGACAAAGCAGGTTTATATTTAACAGGATAAAAAAAAGGCAGCAGCTAGTTAATGCCAAATAAAACCCACACATGATGCAGATGGTGCAAACTAGTTTCACTGTCACATTTTGGACTAATATTGCACTGAGGGAGTGCCACCGTGTGTGACAATGGGAGGCTTGAAACTTCTTGGAAAGGTTAAAGGCACAAAACCACTCGTGGTAACTGGAATGCAGCAGTTGATTTCTGAGTAATAGTGTTTGTAACCTGAGACTGCGCTTGGTTACGAACAGCTTTGTTGTAATGCAGTATAACACCTACTAATGTTACTACTAAACAAGGTAATCACAGTTGTTGTGACAGTGGTTAACAGGACTAATGCAGGAACATTCATTGTTTCTACCTCTGCCTGCCTCTTCCCAGCTGTAATAAAGTGTATGTTAAGTATGTAAAATGTATAGTTTTCTCATGTTATGATGCCACCCTCAGTGCCTATTATATCTGTACATTTATCTGGCAAACAGTGGGGTCCAAAAGTCTTAGACCACTAAAGTAGTCTCAGACTTTCTCAGACATGATCACCTTCTACATCTAGTTACGCAGGTTCAGTTGCTATTTGCTGCTGAAAACCTTTGGCCCAGTTCAACTCCAGTAAAAATACAAATGCTCCAAAATGGCCACAGTTTCAATCAACCATATATGATTACTTTAGACATATTTGAGTGCAACATTAGACTTTTGCATGCACGATCACATGAGCTGGGAAAATCATGAATCATTCCAAATAAGAAGAAAGGGGCGTTCAGCACAACAAAGGCATAAAGCAGACAATGCAATCATCCATCATGGTGCACATTTTTCGAAAAGGACAATTCTCTCTGCTTGTTTGATCACATCACAATCACATGACGTTGGATAGTGCATTTGAGGGCCAGCAAAGAGGAGACACAGATGAGACACAGGGTGTAATTTGCACATGCAGTCCATTTTTCCCACATTACCTTCAGCGCCTTAAAGACTGAGACTTGCTTCAACCCGTCATAGGTGAAATCTGACAGGTTGCTCTTTAAGCCACAAGGAGAGTTTGGGGAGAAAATCACACCCATAGTTAGTAGGACAGGAGTGACTTGGCATGGGCCCTGAGAAACACCTACAAAAGTATGCTGAATATGTAAAATGTACTGAAACATGAATAATATGGGTAATAAAGAAAAAGTAGTTTAATGGATGATATTGTTGACACTGCAGGGAGCTCACGAGGAAAACACAGGTCATAATAATGAGGGTATTTCGAACAGGGAAGACTTGGAAGTACTATCTGTACAGTCAAACTCTAACTGGCCCACTAATACAGACAGAGATCATTATGAACTCTGCCAGCTCTTTGTAGATAATATTTCAGCCTTGAACTAAGCAACTGATTTAGCAGAATATGCATCTGCATACCAAGCAGGCATAGCTGTTTGCCTGGCTGAGTCCTCTGTTTTGAATGTCTGCTTCATGTTAATGGTTATTGGAGACTTTTTATTAGACATTACAGTAAAAACCGTGCAGCTAACACATGCTTTAAGATGCACGTTTTAAGGACTCCTGTTACTGTTCAATCCACATCATGGCACACAGCTAATGATAACACCATCAGGATGCAAAAGCTCTGGTGGACTCACACATATAGTTCTATACTCTGAAGTATTGCTCTCACAAAAGACTAGGCCAGATGCTCTCCTCTCACTTAAGTTTCCACAGCCTAAGCTGCCAGTGAAGACACTCTTGGGTGAAGAGGAAAAAGAGAATAAAGAAAAGAAAGTGGAGTTATGATGACTGGGATGGCAGAAAAAATCAATTTGAGATAAATGTTGAAATATTGTTTTGATATTAAGCTGAAGGACTCCAGATTATTTACAAGGTATGACTGAGCTTTATGACCCGTGTGCAATGACAGCTTTTCTAACATCATTTGATAAACATAAAAATGCACCAAGTTTTCCGAGGCTGTTGAAAAGTAGAGGTTTCAAGGTTCAGGGTTCTTGTCTGACAACAACTATGAAAATTTTGGTATGAGACACAATCTCTGAGCACAAATGACTTGATTATATAACTTGCTAAAGACCATAGTGACCCATTTGGCGCTATATGCTACATCTATAATGCACAGTTGTTCCCTTGGGAGTAGCTAGAATAATATTAGAGGGTAGAGGATAGTAATATAACAACCTGCCCTGGTTGTTGGTTGGTTCACAGTGAAAACCACATTTCAAAGAACATAAAAAGCTAATTGATGAAGTGACTCAGCATTGCTGCACATTGACCGATAATCCTTATTCAAACAAGAGCGCTGCACTGGAATTTCTTACTTAACTGGTTCAGAGTGTTGCTAAATGCAGTGTGTATGTTCCCGGTGGATAACAAGAAGGCTACATAAGCCTAATGCTATATTACAGCACAAGTGCTTAAGGAATTACATAAGGCTATAGCATCACAACAATAGCATTGCAAAGTTAAAATTAAGTGAACATTGCAGTATCTTACTGGCAGGTTCTTTGCTGAGTCCAGATAGACCACCAGCAGTGCTGACGACAGCCCGTCATTGGCCAGGCTTCTGTCTGCGCGCACACTTCGCAACACCTGATTGGACAAGAAGGACAAAATAGGCAGTCACCACAGATAATGATTACTGGCATGCATCAGTAGCAAATTCATAAACAGTGATAGTAGTAGTAGTAGTGGTCGTAGAAAGTTTTTTTTTTTTTCAATACTGTACCTGATCCAACTTCTCATTAGTGGAGAGCAGAGACAGCCACTCTAGTTTTAAGTGCAGCTTCCCAGTAGGCGTTTCTTCCAGGTCAAACCACTGGAATAATGTGACAAAATCATTAAAGGAACCAAACCATTCTTTTCTGGCTTGAAAATTGGGGAAATATGAAACCAGCAGCCAGTAGAATAAAGAATAGAAACAGGGAGCGGGCAGCCTGGTTGATGTAGCATGTTCATTAGCGAGCTTTAAAACTGCTAAACATATAAATAAAGATGTATCAATCTTCTCATCTAAATCTCAACAAGAAAGCGAATAAACATAATTCCCAATATATGTGATTTATAAACTCAAATTCTAATTAAATGGGCGATATAATTGGGAACAAAAAGTGTCTTACCTCATCAACCTTTTGTTCTTTGTGCAGCTCAGTCATATCGATCATGAGGCTGTGGATAATGACAAATTGGGATGACAAAGAAACAGAAATTACATCTATAAATCTGAACAGTGGGTCCAGTTATTGATCGCATGCCTTGTGTTGCCAGCGCTGGGTGTAGTGTTACAGGCTTGGAGCATAATCACTGACTTGCCCTTGAGCCTGTGGGATAACATCTCTACTTTACTTTCATTGATAACAAGTAACAGATACCTTATCAGATACCTTCATCCCCCCATTGTGTTTAGGTTGCAATATGTAATGACATGCAGACAGACAGATCCTTTGCTTTCCTATATAGCACTAGACAATTACAAAACAAAGCATGGTCTTACCAATCACTCATAATGCTGAGGTGCAACAGACTGTGTTTCTTCTGAAGTATGTGATAAAATCAGAGTGGGGCACTCACCTTCCCAGGAAGTCATCTTTGTCTGGATCCTCATCAAACAACTCAATCTCAAGATGTTGACCTGAGTGCTCATACACCGGTGCCTGATGAACACAACAACATATTGATGCTTGTTTAAACAGGCACATCCTTAATTCAAGTTGGCAGAATAAACTCCAAATGACAGTGCGGGTAGCATTCAAACTGTAATGTTGTAAATATAAATCTCCTACTCCAACAGACATGCCAAACTTGTCACCTCATAAACTTCATTCCACTTGGGATGGAGGCTCTCTTTAACAGTTTTGCTCTGGAACATCTGGTTGCCGATCTGCAGTACGCCGTATGGGTCAGATTTGCCCTTGATCAGCCCTCCCAGAAATTTATCCTTCCCTTCCAGATCCTGAGCCTCCAAGAAGTGGATCCTCAAGACTCCCTGTGGAAACATGGATAGCACAGTGTTAAGGAGAGCAACTCTGAAATAGCAGCCTCTGACACTTCGGGGCCAAACTGGAGTCAGAGATGATAAGATGTGACATTACCTACAGTAGTGGGTATTACTGTATAAGGCAGTGCAAGAGAAAACTGTAGCTTAATACCAGAATTAGGAAGAAACAAAATGAAATGATTACATTATTTATTTTTTATATTTCATTAAATTTTCTGCTGACATTATTTAAGTTAACTCTAATGGTTGATGGAACTTGTCGAACAAGAAATGCAGATGCTGTTTGAATCATAGCAGTTGTGCATCATGAATAATGAATAAAATATAACAGATCAGTATGTGTTTGCATGTAAATTTGAAACACGGTACATTTAATGAACTTCCTTTTACAGTACTTACTTATTTACTTACTTACTTACTTACTTCCCTGGAATGTAGAACTTCCACTGAAAACTAGTGTGTGCAAAGCTCACAGTTGACTAGGGCAGTTATAAACAATTGGCCAGTGAAATGTCAGAAATAGTAATAGTATGGTGACATTTTCAAATGGTTTGTTTTGTACGATCAACTAATAAGGTTGTGATTATCTTGTTGCCAGGGATACAGACAGTAGCGACAAAGCTTTGTTATGCTTTTTTTTGTTCTGGCTGTTTTTATTTCATCCTGTTCTAAGCCTGAGAGTTACCTTAAAAACCTTGAAAAAACCTTTATCTTATTACATAAGAGAACATAAAAAAGCAAAAGGGACCTATGAGATTTGACTATCAAAGTAACTATGAATTCCCTCAATGATTGGTAGCTGAGCATATAAACGTAGACAGAAGAGGTGTATTAAAGCTCTTGTTTAATTGGAAGCATATCAAAACTGCATTAGTACCTTTGGCATTGGGAAGCGTAGCTTGGCAAGTTCCACATCCCCGACCAGTGGGATGGTGACACGGTTGGGTAAAACCAGATAACTGTAGATAATGTCTTGAATCAGACTGTCAGAGAGGCCACTGTGAGGACAGGAGAGGGGATAGAGAGAAGTGAGGAAAGGATGATAAACAGAATGAAGCAATGAATTATTTAAGACAGTACGGGTGCCCTTGGGTTATAAATATTCTCCTTTAATCTCAGCTAAGTACAGTACATTTCTGCTTTGCATGTGTGAAGATAGTGGGAACACTGGAGTCAGTTCAAGCATGTTGCTGTTGCTCACTAAGAAACCTCTCAATGTCTATCTGATCCACTAATGATTCAACACTGCGTGACAACAACAATGACAGTGAGGTCAGAAAATGGCATTAGTGCCAGGCGTTCCTGTGTTCACTGAGCTGCTGTGGTACAGCTGGAAAATCGCAATCATCATTCTGTGTTATTGCTCAGCCTGTCCCTCGAAGAAAAGCTTTTGTGATTACAGAGCAACTGTCCATATATCAATATGTGGAAATCCTAATCAAAGGTGTTCATAAACTGCCTCAGAAGTGATCTTGAAATTGTCTCTGGAGTGATCCCAGGACTCCAAACAACACACACTAAATCTACTAAATGAGCTACATGAAACACACAGCATGTGACACGTGAGATACAACAGCACGGTCAGTTGACAAGTAGCCTAATAAATCGGACATTTACTAACACAAAGGACCTAACATACCTATCCCATGTGATTTCCAGTTGCACACCAGTGCAGAAAATTACATTAGCAACAGCCTGTATGTAATTGGTGTTATAAATTTAGGGAACTCCTATCCACGATGCTTTCAGGCAGCTGAGTAAAAAGCTCATGTGTTCCAGAGTCATCCCCCAAACTAAGAAAATACAACAAAAAAAGTCAAAACAGAGGAATAACATATTTGGTCAAACTTGAGTTAAAACCAGCACAAACTTTTTGTTTGTCTTTTTTACCAAAATACTGTACGACTGCTTCCTGTTGCAATTTTGTCTCTTCACTGAGCTGATATGAACAGACAAAGAAACCAGGTAAGATTTTCTCATTTAGCCTGGAGAAACTGAACTGTACCTCTCTTGTCCAACCCACTTTCCCCTGCAATTTATTCATATTTTGTCTAAAGCTTCAAAAACACTTTCATAGTTTGTTGAGTTACTGCATCATGATTTCAACCATTTGTGTGAGACACATTGAGAAATACAATACTTCTACAAAGTTTTGCTAAAAATACAAATGCAAAATGTTGAAAAAATGTTTCTTTGGCAAAAATGTGCCATTACTCTTGTTGTCAATGTCTCTAACCAATGGATTAAAAATTAAAAATGTCAAATTTGCATTGTAACACAAGTAACCATCTGTGTAAGACCTGATTAAAAGCCTTAACCTAAAATTTATCCTTAAATATTACCAAGTAAACCAGTAAACCAAACTTGACTCTGCTGAAAATGAAAATAGAAGTGGAAGCATTTCTGTTATAATTTTGTAGCAATGAGAAAAATAAGAAAAATAAAATATGTTGCTCTTTGTTCAGGAGTGTTGTCCTGTCCTTAGACTAAAGTATATTCAAGTGTATAAACAGGTGTACAGGTTGTGTTAAGGTCGGACTGGAGGTATGTATTTTTCTGTTTTTCAGTCATTAGGGTCAAAGCAGTTTGGTGCTGCCCTGTATGGCCCAGCACAGTGCAGGCCAGCTGCAGAGACGCCCTGTACTCTGCCATCAATGGGATGAAGTCTCTAAAAGATGAGAACAAGTCTCTGATGGACAAAATGAACCTGCAGCAAAAGGAATGGAAACAGGTGGAGAGAGAACCAACTCCAAAAGGAGCTCAGATAGAAGGACAAGCTGGTCAAAAGGGCCATTAAAAGAAGGCAGGCTTGCACAAAGGCCCACATTGACACCCTGGCCCTGATCACTCCAAAAGAACTCGAGCTGGCTCAGAGAGAGGAAGAGTGGAAGGCCAGGTGTAGCGCACTGGAGGCAAGTCTGCAGGAGCTGGAAGAGCAGCACACAGCTCAGAAGCAACAGGAGGAGAAAAAGATTAAAAACAAGCGGGAGAACAAGACTCAAGAGGAACAAGAGGAGGAAAGGATTCACAACAAGCAGGAAAACATGACTCAGAAGGAAGAGGAGGAGATTAAAAATGAGAAAGAGAACAAGACACAAGAGGAGAAGAGGAGAAAAAGATTCACAACGAGGAGAAGAAGACTCAGATGGAAGAGGAGGTGAAAAACATTCAAAAGGAAGGAAAGAACAAAGACAACGACAATGTGAAGATGGAGGAGGAGGAAAAGACGACTGACAAACAGACTGACTATGAAAAATGAGCACAACTTCCCTCTTCCTGAAACCCCTTGCCATCTTTCCCCTTTCCCCCTTCTTACCTTACCTACCTTACCCACTCCCTACTCCCCCCTTCCCCATGTCTATCCTTTATCCAACATCTGTTCACTAACAGGTTTGTCATGTCAACTTAAAAAGTGATAATAATGTCAGTGGCCAACACCCACCAAGTGGCCAAAAACATATCAACTGAAGGTTTAAGCTTTTCTTACAACGTCCACTGCATAATAAAAGCTATCTTCAGGCAAGTGGAAAAACACCAGCCAGGCAAACAAATTTAGATGCCTGTGTTTGTCTGGAGTCAGGAGAAACATTCATTTTATCAATCCTCAGCTTATCTTCCAATGAAATGGCAGGCTACAGCTCTTGTCCGTGAGCTGATTAGAGACACAAAGATTGTCTGGTGGAGGACTGATCAGAGCCAGAGCTTCTCTCCTTCTGATAGCTGAGGGTGTGAAGGGAATCATGCTGCATCGGTGCTTATTGCTGCATCTCTGTTGCTCCGCTGCGTATGTGCGTGCATGCACAATAACAAAAGTGAGAACATCTGTTTTATTTAAAGACAACACTGCTGACAGCACATATGGTCACTCGTATTACATAATCTACAGTATGTACAGTATACTAGTGTGTGTTTGTACTTGCTATTGAGCCATGTCAAAGACAGATTTCTATCATTCTTACACCAACAATTATCTTTTAGCCATGCTAGCAAGGTGGCAATTTCTGTGTCGGTTCACAACTTTGGTCCAAAGTGAAATATCTACTATCTCAACTATTGGATAACCATGACATTGTGAACAGACATTGATGGTACCCAGAGGATGAATTCTATGACTTTCGTGATCTGCTAACTGCAGTAATATGAGGTTGACATTTTTGTTTTAATGAAATGTCACAAGCAATACTGGATAAATTACCATTTTGTACACACGATCATGTCCCCCTTAGGATACATCTAAATCACTTAGGTGATCCCCTAACTGCCATCAGGAAATTTTTTTAATTTGTTTCACTGTTTTGGTTTATGACCAAATAACTGCACAACACTCCTATCAGCTTCAGCTGTAATTGTGTTTCGAGCTAATTATGAAATGTTAGCAAGCTAACACGCTAACCTAAGCTGGTGAACATGGTAACATTATACCTACTAAATATTCAGAGTGTTAGCATTGTCATTGTGAGCATGTTTGTATTCTGATGTTCGCATTTAGCTCAAAGCACCACTCTAACAGTGCTGCTAGCATGACTATAGAGTCTTAGCCTTGTTTTGTTTTGACAGTTATGACATATTACAACATGTAAATAAACAAGTAAGACAAACAGAGTATGTTGCATATCAATAACAGGGTTTAAGAGAGACACACTGGGCAAGCCCTCAAGTAGGCAGCTGATGCTGTCTGTCTGCTGCAGACAAACAACCAACACAGCCACATAAACAAGCATGTGTGTACACACAAACACACACATACTGCATTGCATAAGATGCATGGATCCATTACACCCCCACGGAGGACTTGACAGAAGGCCTGAAGGAGACTGGCAACTCAGCTCTGCCTGTGTCAACATGTCTGTCCACATCCGCAGGGTGTAGGACAAGCAGCTGTAATCTTAGAAAATCCCATGCAGCACTTACGCATGTGTCACATAATTTGGGGTGTAAATGATGTATGAACCACTCTAGACAGTGTCAAGTAATTGCATTGGGCTGTTAGCAGCTCTTAACTGACTCTCATTTACTCTCTGTTTAACCCACACAAAAACCTGCAGGGAGAAGAACCTCAATATGAGTATGAGCAAGACAAAATGAGGAAGAATGAGGAAACAGTCTACAACACTTCCTGATCTGGCCTGTTTTAGCCAAGGTTACTAACACACACACACACACACACACACATATATACATATATATATATATATATAACTTGGTTATTCATGAAAACATATATTACACATATTTTAAAGATCCTATTATGCATGGTTTTCTCACTGTTTTTTTGCAAAGTGCTTAACGGCAAAAGAGACAGGTTTACCTAAATCAGCCCTGTCTGGTCAAGCTCTTAATCATAACAGTAACAAGGACAGGGACACCTAAGGCAGTAAGGAAACACTACAAAAAAGGTCTTTAGCAGAAAATATTATCAGTACATTCAGTGGAATATTTCTTCTCAGGTAATAGACAAGACTCTAAATCCACATGAATACTATGGATATTGTTAAAAGGTGCAATTAACACATTTCAAAGGCAACATGTGTTCAAAATTATTTTTAAAAAACCCTTTATCACATAGTCACAATCATATAGTGATGCATGAGCGATTAATAGCATGAAAAGTAGGCATGAGTCCAGATTCCTGAAACGCTACAGACCTCCTATCAGCTCTCATGTCACCTCATCTCCTTTTGAATAAAGACACTTTCTTGAGAAGCAGGAAAAGCCAGTTTTAAATGACTTACTTGAGCCCTGGAATGTCCAGTAGATTGGTGAGGCCAGTCCAATTTATATCCAGAAGCTAAAAGAAGAAGAAAAAATGTGAACACACCAGAAACACTGGAAACATAGTATGATTTTTTTTTTTTTTTATTCACCCTAACACTTGTTGTTTCCTGCCTCCTGTGCTACATTAATCACTTGGCTTCTTGTTTTCTGGCCAACAAACCCCACTGATTAATAACAGTGGATACAAAGAGTCCCACACAAGTTGCAACAAAAAAATATAAATCAAAAGTTTTTGTGGATGACTCGCTAATGTTTCGGTCCATTTCGACAACATAGCACTACTTAACCTATAATACTGTTGCTGTGTGGCTTATTCTGGTCGGTGGTTGTCTCACTGCGCACCAGTTCGGCGATGAACTGTAACTTATATATATATATATATATATATATATATATACTGCAACAAATTTTTCTGGCCTCAAATATTTGCACGGATCCTTGAATGGAAATGAACACTTGCTTGCTGAAATATTGTATTTATAAACACAGCAGCAGTCCTCTGGAATCTCATT
Organism: Seriola lalandi dorsalis; assembly: GCF_002814215.2. NCBI lineage: Eukaryota > Metazoa > Chordata > Actinopteri > Carangiformes > Carangidae > Seriola > Seriola lalandi. The sequence continues at coordinate 435,547 of NW_019525169.1, read as the reverse complement.
AGGTTTCAGGGTACAAGACACTTTTCTATGGTACCAAATTATTAAGGAGTCAAAGACAATATGATTCACTTCCTGGGTAAAACTAGAAGCAGGTATGTCAAATCTGGAGAAGGGAAGACAGCTGTGAATAGCATCAGCTAAGACCTGGAATGCAGACAGATCCTGTCTCTCAGTGAGCTTTGATCTGCTTCTGCCTCTGAGCTGAAGGAGCAGTGTTTTCTTAATGAGCCTTTCCCTCTTCCTTTCTGCCCAAGTTGCTTACACTGCAGCAGATGCACTGAGCTCAGCAGGGAAGAGGGGAGCACTGCAGGGTTGTTAATGATGTGTGGGGGGTGGGGGGTGGCGGGGGGCTGCATGTTGTGGGAATATGGTTGGAGGGACACACCTTCAATTCTCTGAAGCAGCCTTGTTGAGTTGCTAGTATGTACTGAAGATACCCAACGTTTGCAAGTTACAGCTTCTTCATTTTGAGGATTTCCTGCTTTTGTCTGTTTGATATCATTAGAAATGTATTACCTTTGGGATTTGGGCTGTCGGTTAGATAAAATTAGCAAATTCAAAGGAACACTTTGACATTTTGGGAAATATGCTTATTTGTGTTTTTGTCAAGACTTAAATAAGAAAATCAACACCACTTTCATGCGCATCGGTTTGAAGCTATAGTCAGGGGACCTTAGCTTAGCTTAGCATAAAAACTGGAAACGGGGAAACAAAAGCCTATCAGTACTTCTAGAGCTCACAATTAACACAATATATCTGGTTTGTTAAAATAAAAGACAATTAAAAAAACATTCTTGAGTCGCTGCCAAGTCACTGCCATGGATTGATTTTTTTTTTTAACCCAGCTAGAGGGTTAGCTGTTTCAACCAGTTTCAAGTCTTAATGCTAAGGTAAGCTAAGCATCTGCTTGGAGTGTATATATGAGAGTGGTATCAAACATCAGTTATTTTTTAATTATCTAAATGAGTCAGTGACTATTCCTTCCTAAAACATTGATTGAGAATTTAAAACTTCCGGGAACTTATTTGTGATTATTTTGGACATTTTACAGCCTAAAGCCTTGATCAGCTAATCAAAAAATAGATATGAATGCATGCAATGTGTTAATTAATCAATACACAACTACCAATATAACCAGTCACTATAAACATCCTCAAGTGTTGAACTCTGCTCATATAAAGTGCAAGACTGTTTGTTTAACTGAGCAATGAATCTCTTTTGCGGTGTGTGTTGCATCTTTTTATTTACACTGCACTGAGTTTCATTAATGTGACCTCACATCCAGACGTGGCCAAGACCTCTCATGGTCTGGAAATGTTTCTGTTTCATTTTGCACTCAGGATCAGGCTTTGTATGGCACTCTGAAGGAAAGACGAAGAGTTATTTGGATTCCACCGTACACGGTGTCATGACTTTTTTCACCCACAGGAAATTGCTTTTGCAATTTGCTGTCTTCTCCACCATCCAGATTTAATATTCCTCATCTAGAAGCAGGGGGATGATTGGGCAGTGTGTGTGTGTGTGTGTGTGTGTGTGTGTGTGTGTGTGTTTGTGTGTACGTGCGTGCACGCATATGTGTATACATGTGGGTATGCACCACGATTTACTGACTAGAGCTGCTGCCTTCTCCCATCAGCCTCCTACAGTAATATCTGCACCTTGAGCTTTAGCTGTGTGCCTGTTGTAGAGAAATCTGCCAAAGTAGGACTGGTTTTAGCTGCAGCTATTAATAGCTCTGCTATAGTTCCGCGGGGTCCTCCTATTTGGTATAAATCGGTCAAACATTTTTAAGCTGTGCAGCAGTGGCTCTGCACAAGGGTTGAACAGGAAGATTGATGAAATGTACACTGGGTAATATTGGATATGTAAACAACTGGCAATGTGAAATGCAAACTGTGTGAGGTGATGTAGATTGTTTACACTGTAAGAGCATAGAGAATGTCGATAGCAATGCCAGCGACAAAAAAACGACCAACTGAAATTAACTTAAAGTTGAGTGAAATGTATGAAACATATTATAATGTGATTTGACTCATGAAATCATCATTTAAAGTCCAATTTATGTTCACTATTTCTGCTCGAACGAGGCAAACAGATTAGCAAAGCAGAAAACCAAAGGCAAATTTGATTTATGAGGTGTAATATTATAAAATTTAGTGAGAATATAAAATACATTAAGAACCGAACTGGGTTATAAAAGATATTCAGGACATTTTGTGATATTTACTGTAACGGGGCCAACCTTGGCAAAAATAGTGAGTATAAAGAAGAGAAAGACAGCATGCTGTACAAAACTTTTCCATTATTTTCAAATGTCGTGCCAAATAACAATATGACACTATACAATAATGTGTTACACTCCTGCTGGTAAATATTCAGGAGATATCTGGTCTTGTATTTCATTTACAAATCCCAGTTCAATAACTTCTGCCCTAATCATATTGCATTTGTTCAGGCCACAGTGTAATTATAATTTCAACTAACAAGCTTAATTGACCACATCAGTGTCGTATTATTGGCGTCCGGACTTACTGGCTTCTTGAGGAAGAACAGAGACAGCGCTCCAACAAGAGGCATATCACCCAGCAACGGCTCCATCACCACTCTCAACACGCCGTGGATCTATGGAAACACAAGAGGACACATTGACACACATGCCACGTACACATAAAGAGAGAGCTTAAGGGGACTGACTCGGCTCTGGCCCTTGACATTCCTCGGCGGTGGAGTAGCGCATGACAGGTTGGAAACTTGATCACAGCCTGACTTCACACCTGCCCCATGTCATCCTCCACCTTCTCCATAACATATTATGACAATTACAAGGATTATGGTGTTGGAAGTGCTGAATGTGTCATGTGGACACCACGCAGCTGCTCTAATCTGCAGTAGGGACCAAAAGATTGGGAGACCATTTTGTTTTGAATCAATATTTGTATTTTCAGGAACAATAGTAACAAAATCTTGTCTGAGCAGAACTGTGTCTGAAACTGCAATTACGCCAGTGAATCAAATACTAATAAAGCACCAGTGAATCAATACAAAAAACGTGCTTGGAACTACTAATACTAATAAAGCTCTTTTAGTGTTTGCACATGGACAAATACCATCACAATCATTTTAAGACTTCAGTTCATTTCTGTCGCCAAGGAAATCTCAATTTAAGAGATCATTCCCCAAAACCAAACACTGGAAAACTGATCTGTCAGAAAAGCAGCTCCATAGAAAATGACGCCGACAATAATCTGACTGTTCAGAGGCATAAAAGACAATTCAAATCTCATCCTAGTGCAAGAATTCACACAAAAGTTTAGTTCCCTTTATGAAGCAATGGCACACTCTAAATTGAACTGATACAGCTAAATCATGCTAGTTTCTATCTTTGGGCTGGTATACTGTGTATTTTATTCTGTATTGACAAAACTGTCTCAAGGAATAATGATGTCTTAAAAGCAGGGTGATCTGCACCAGCAGCTGTCTAGCGGGGAAACAATAAAATAGATGGATCTTAATTAATGGATTTATTTACAAAAGAAATTGAACTGCAATTTGAAACTCACATTACAGAAAATGCAATTTGTTTGGAGGTTTAACACAATGACTATGTAAAGATGGACGACATGACAGTTCACCCAAAGTTATCTCTGCCATTTTAAATAGCTCTTGTCATACTGATATACATTCAAGTGTTAATTTTTCCAATAAGCTTGCTTTTAATTAGTTATTTGATGCTGTAAAATGTGAATGTGACATCATGATTGACAGCTGTGATTGACTTTGATTGGGTCGGGTGGGTGTGTGAGCGGGTCCCTCGATACGGTGCAGACTCTAGTTCAAAATGACATTATCAACAGAAGACAGCAGCACCTGTATCCTGGATATTTTGACTTCATTTTTGTACAGTCTAAGGAAGTGAAGTGACGTTGTCCATCCTTATATACATATGTCATTGGTTTAATTGGCTTGTTATGTGCAGTAGCTTTGTTGAGGGGTGAGCCTCAATCAACACAGTGGGAACACACATCAGGCTGATATAAAATATATAATAAAAGTCCAATATCAGCCACTGCTTAACCCCACTCTTCACAAAGCCATCTGTAATCTAATCATTATCATGGAGTCAAGCACACCTGCTCTGTGTAGCGTAAAGCAGCACAAGGAGTGACAGGGACTAATATATTAGTGGTTGATAATGAGCTGCAGAGATATGTAGGTCTGCCTGAGCTACATAATGGGGGCAGCGGGCAACAAATGTCTCCCAGGGACAGACCTCGCAGCTATCAGCCTCCAAGGAGGCACACTGATTGTTTCTTCTGGCTGCTTTCTGTTTCACTGCAGCGGGAACACACAAAAGCACCAAGGACATAAAAGACCAAGAAAACACACACATATTACATGCAGTGAGACAGAATCTTCTCACGGAGCATGATGCAAATTGCAAACTGCATATTCTTATAATGTGAATGTTTTACTTTTGTTTAAAATCCTGTTTATTAGATCAATCTACTTTTTGTTATTATTATCTTTAAACCTTTCTCTTTAGCCTTTATGTTGCTGTATTTTATTATCTTAATAGCTCTGCAGAGCTGTAGTTCTCGACTTCAGATCCACCCAAGGGATCACAAGATGATGCATAGGATAGGAAAAAAACATTCTGAAATACAAAACTATTTTTTTTTTTTTTTTATTTCTCTCCAGTCGTTTATTTTTTCTTTCACATTATATAATGGATAGACCCTTAAGTTCTCTAAATACGCAGTAATTCAAATGAAACAGTCTGAGAGGAAAAAGTCACACTTTGGTTAAACTGCTCACAAAAATGAGACATAAAGAACGTAAACTGTGACAAAGCAAGTACACATACTGTATATAAAAGGAGGTTAAGCCTAAAAATGATTACATGATTATTTCTATGTTTTTGTTATTAACTTTAGTTAGTAACTAAATGACTATTGACAGCCTCATTAGTATGAGTACACACATTCCTCCACCACTGAATTACAGAATTTAATTTGTACTTTCAGACCAGAGTGTGATTTAATTATACACTTACATCCCTGAAAGCTTTCTGTATTTAGACATTCAATAAGTTGCAATGCATTGAAATAATGTTCAACTGAGAGGAGAAAAGCCCCTGTCCAAATAACTTCAGTATCCTGTTATTATCTGCTATACAAAAAAAGTCCAGCCAGTAAGGAAAAAATACTTGGAGTGTGAGCCAACAGGACAGACTTTTACCTGAATTCAGTGTCACTTTACATCCACCGTAGAGGACAAAACTCATCCAAGTGCCAGTGTGAGGATGCGAAACAAATCAGACAAAAAGGATTGTCCTCACCTGGATGCTCTTAATGCCAGCTTTGCAGTAGTAGCGCTTGATGTCCACGTCAATCTCTGTGTTGCCAACAAAGCTGGGTAGCACACAAGACAAAAAACACATTGACTTCCTCATTAAAACCAAAACCTGTTAGCATCAGTAAACAGGACTGAAATCTTAGGTTTTATAACTTCAACTATTATTATTTTATGATTATTTTTTATTTCAAATCAGCAATCCTTTAAGAATTCCCAAAGGTCTGAGGAACCATTTTAAATTAGAAAGGAAAAGAAGCTACAGAGGTAAAACAATGATGTTTTAAACAGAGATCTGATTGGCTCACCTGATCTGCAGGTCCATGATGATCTGACGCTTATCCACATTCTCTGAATAAACCTTGACTCCGTTGACCCTCAGGGGCTACACCGCAACAGAAGGAAGCATTACGGCCACTACACTCAAGTCCATCAACACCACAACAACACCTCAACCCCTCCCAAACCACCACATGGTAAGTACAAGGTCGACCCCTCTCCTGACCCCATATGGAAACTTTTTATGAAACGAGCACATGTGTCAGCGACGTGCATGTATGTTCACGTTCAAGCTCCCACACACCCTCGCCAGCTGTCCCAACGGCACCTGCTGCTCGCGGTCTGTTTTGCCACTGAGAACATCACATGAGCCATGTGAGTGCCTGTGAACACCATGCGGGAACACTCAGAGAGATGCTCACTTTGTCTCCTATGTCGATTTTGCTGAAACAGAAGGTGCTGAGGTGGGCGTTGGACTCCTTCACTGCCGGCTCGATTGTCTCGTGGAATAATTTCTCCACAAACTGGCAGATGTAGGGCCACATCTGCTTCACCGTCTAAGGGGATACAGGGAGAGAACTGAGCTTAAAAGAAAAAAAAGAAAAGAGTGGTGCCCTTTTGCATCATGGGCGTGTACCTGTATGTGCTATAGGCACATACAGGTACATCTCTCTCTCTGTGAATGATAGTTACTTTAAATTATTCAAAATGTAGTTCTCTATAAGCATAATCTTGTCAGACTCACACACATCAAGCAGGGACAGCAGCAAATGAAATTTTGAAGCATGCATCTAAATCATGTTAATGTAACACTCATGAGGGCTTTAATATTTACATCCAGCTTGTTGCTATGGGGATTCGAAAGGGTTAATGCATTTCACAGTGCTGCAGAACCAGGGCTGCATGTTAAGTCAAATGTGCTGCAGTGTACAGAGTGGCAACAGTCACATCCCCAGTGGGAAGAGGAGAAAGCAGAAGAGAGGCAGACATCCCATTTCCTCCTATTCGCAAAAAGCAAAAGGAGAGCTTCACTCAAGCAAACAAATTTAAGAGACAGCTGCTCAATTCTTTACCTTGTTTATCCACTCCACCCGCTCTACATCTGGGAAGTGCACCTACAATGGGGAAAACAGAGCAGATAATCTCTATGTTGGTTTCAATAAGCCTGATTATGCAATATCTTTAATGGCAAGGTTCCACATATAATCTATGTGCTGAGATTTGTTTCGCTGGTAATCTGATTTTAAATTATATATTCAAAATGTCCGTGTTATGAGTAAAATTGAAATGTCCATTTTTATACATTGAACTTTATTTTTTATATGTGAAATTCTTCTTTTAATTTTCAATTTAGACATTTACCACTGCAGAGAAAGGCACTAAATTCCAGATGTTAAATTGCAGAATTGCGCTGATATAATCCAAAGGGGGTTAAGTTATTAAATGTTTGCAATGGACCAAATGTGCAAACCCTCTTCTCTTCGATTTCCAACTGTTTCAAATTACTCTTTAATTAGGTGCTAATTTCAAATGCAAAGTTGGTCTTTTTCCCTAACTCAAATTTCAAATTTTACTTTTGAAGGAATTTCAAAACTGTTACTCAGAAAAATCCAGTTTGAAGATGTCACATTTGTATTGGCCATTCAGAATATCTAAACAAACCTGGCACTTTACATTGCTGAAGCAGTACAACACGACAATTACACAATCATAACAGAAATAATTCAAAGACGAGAGGACAGAGTCTGTTTCTATTGAGCACAGATAAAATTTGAGAACATTCGTTGCAAGAGCTTTTTTAAATGGAGTTATTGACAAAAAAGAAAGAAGATGAAGGAAAGGAACATGAAAAGGAAGTTTCAAAGCAGTGTTCAAACAAAGGTCATTGGATTTTTCCAGTTTTCATTTCTACATAAAGAATGCATTGATTGTATGACCTTTCTTTTATCGTCATCTTTTTAGTGTCAGCTGGTATAAAATAACTCATCAATACACATCAATACAAACTATAGAATATAGTGTCTCTCCTCACATCATGAGTGTGAGCATTCATGTTATTAGACCAATACTGTTGGATTTACTGTAATTTTAGAAAGAGAGTTAAGACTAAGTGGCCAAATTTAATCTTACTTGCATCCTGAACTAGATCTCAACTCGTGTCCTATTTCCAGACGTATTTCCTCACTACATTTGTGCTGTGAGACTGAGTTGCACTTTGACTAATCTTAACGACCACAGTATATCTGGCATTGATTTAACATGAGCTAAACGAAATGCCTGGAATAAAATCAATGACGTGCACAAAGGTGTGCAACCACCTTAATAATTAGCTGATAAACACCTCTGCCTCTCCATCACACCAAATTTAAAGCGTTTATTTCCTAATTTCAAGAGCAAGAAGTGATGCAACCCGCTGGAGTGCTGGTCAGATATAACGTGTAGTGTGACAGCTACAAGCAGCAGCAAAAGTCCTTATCCAGCATTAATGTCAAAGTCTAGATAAAGCAGTGACAAGAGCAAGAGGACAGGGAACAGAAAGTTCTAGTTCATATAACAGAGTCAGGCCCACAGTTTTGTTATGAGGTGAAAGTAATATAATCCTCTACACAAGACACTGGTAAGGTTTCATTATTACACCTGACACAGTGACCTTACTCAGAAAATGTAGGTGAAGCAATGGATGATTCACTCAACAGGACATATGTTAGTGCTGGCTCAGAAAACTAAGCTGTGTAGCAGAAAGTGGGAGCAAAGCATCTTAATTATTCAGATCCAGCCATCGTTGTTGTGTTGGTGTAAAACTGGAAAGTCATTCAGGTTTATGTCCTGAAAGTAAAATTAACAGTCTGCTGGAGTACAAACTGCCTATTATCAGCACACTGAGCCTTGGAAAGTAATCAGGACCTGGAAACAAACGTAACTAAACACAAGAGATTAAAGAGCTAAGGAGTTTCCTGAAAAAGTCCCAAAAATCACATATCTAAACAAAGCAGAGGCCGTATTTGTTTCAAGTCACATAAACAGTACCTGTTTTTCACACATAAATGTTTACCTCCCAAACTTGTGTTTACATCTCATAAGTCACATTGACTGAGGTTCATCCAAAGGTCTACAATAATGCAGACAACCGGATTCTTCCAAATAAAACACCTTTCAGAAAAGTGAAATAAAGCTCAGTTTATAAAGCAGCCTTTTGGCCTCTTCTCTTGACGACACATTGAAAAATTCTCTGCACAAATGAATTGTGACAGATATGATTCCTGTAACTTTATTGTGCATTTCATTTATGATAAAATTGTAAGACTGGTGATGGAATTGTGGCACTTTCTCCCTTATTCTTTGTCAGTTTATAATTCTTTTCTATTCTTTTGATCGCATATCACTTATTAAAGAAGACAAAATACCTTCTTTACCTGGTTGATAGTTTGTGTGTTTGCTTAATCTGTTTCATTCACCAACTGAAATAATATCTGTGGTCCACTGACTGGAAAATGAATGCAACAGTTCACCCACATACAGTGTCAGAAACTTATTAATTTAAGCATGTCTGTGAGGCATTGTGCAATTTATTTTTTCATGTTTATTCTTGTGACATTAAACTTAAATCCAGAATATTACCTTAAGTGTAAGTAGCTATTACACAGGCCAGCTAATGACTCACCCTGGGAGAAAACAGCTAATGATATAAACTCGAACAGAGAGGAGTGCACATGGAAGCGTGGGAATCGGGGCAAGGCACTAAAAAAGGATTTGTGAAAACAATGCCATCTCCATCAAGACTCAATTTCTGCCTAGTGAGGTGAAACTGGTATTCACCAAGATTTAGGAGCTATAAATGGTGAAAATCTCCACCCCTGATGACAGCGCAGTATTGATGCACTGATATGTGCTCAGCTTGACAGTCTGAAACATGCGTGTCATTCATTGTGAAACCCTGGATGGTGTGAAGTAATTTCCTGTGATGACCATGCACAGGCACCAAGTATGACCAGAGCTATATGTAGTGCTTGACATGATGTTTCTATTACAGACCTCACACTTAAAGCAGGGGTGTGCTGAGGTCACTCAATAACACCTCTTTCCCTTGAGTGGGATACTTTTGCACTACCCCATCTAGCTCCACCACCCCCATTTAACAGCCTCAATGCATCCTCAGCCATGTGTCAGCAGAATAAGCTTTTAGCTGTTCTCAAAACATGAGAATGCACTAAATATCACAGATCGGTTGGGCCGTGACTCTCGGACGAGTCTGATATAGAAAGTCTTGTATTTATAGTTTGATAAATTAAGCAGCTGAAACTCGAGGCCCACTTGAATTTGCAATTCAGTTGAGCTGGATTTTATGCTTGGATAGCACTCAGTTAAATGAGACTATATAAGAAGGTTTTAGTGAGAATAAATCTCTCCATTTCACTCTAATTCCTACCCCAAAAGATACATAGTGCACTAAAAAACCAAATATGGCTTCTTCAGTCAGTTCATCACTGTCTATTGGACTTCCAGCAGAGTTTACTAGTGCAGGAGTCAGCAGGTAGTCTGAGGATGGATCAATGAATATGGAATATAAATAACTACAGTATAAACATTGTACAACCTCTATTAAGGGGACTAGAAGCATTCATTTAGAGGCCAACCCCTTTACTTTGAAATATTTCCCCTTGATGCTAATACCACTCCCTCCTGTCTTTCAAACCTTTTTTAAAGACACCAGTTCTGAGAAAAGTCACACATCTGGCTATGTGACAAAAATAACAAGTTGTCTCCAAGAAACTATATATTTTGTTGAACTTATCTATATCTATTATTATGTTATTATCTGAGTTGTATTTTGTCTTCAGGTACCACTTCATTACATGCAACCTAAGTTTTTTCACTAATTTACATAGTGGGGTTGCTGAGGGTTCATGAGGAGGTCTCAGGACATTCCCAACAAAATCCTAACCACTAAACTATTAACCCTGAAAAGGGAAAGTCAAGAACCACTATGTTATCTAACATTTTTGCCAAGATAAAGTGTTGCAGTAATGGAGTGAGTTCACTACGAGAGAGATAGCAGTCTGGATCCCAAAATAACAGGGACCCCGTGGGCATGTTTCCTTTCCAGCATGGTGTCTGGTTTACCATTGTACCCTGCTGTATTTAGACTGGGGCTCAGTCTAATGTCACTGCTGGGGGGAACAGCTGCTCCATCACAGCTTTACAGTTCAACTCTGCTCCTCCTGCACTTAACAGCTGATAGTTTTTTCCTGGAAACTCAAAAATATTGTTCACAAATACACCTCACACACACTTAACAGAGAAAAATCTCGGCTCATATCCAGTAGACATTTTTTTGTCTACTGCGTTTCACAAGGAGACTTACCCATGGTGGTAAATCGGAGGTCGTAAGACCCTGTTTGACACTTCTCTCCTCCTGCTCAAAGAAAGCCAGAGCACGGTTTAGTCGGCTGTGCTTCCCTCCTGTGTTCCTCCTCCACCAGAAAAAGATAACCAGTCCAATCAACAGCCAGCTGAAGCTGAACTCAAAATAACCCAAAGCGTATATGGGGAAAATTAGAACAAACGTTTTAGCGAAGTGAACCCAGGTCTGGGTCAGTTCGCTGGTCGAGGACACCGGAGTGTCATCGGGTATGTTCCCCGCTGAGGGATGGTGAAAGTTGGCGTTAGGCTGAACGGGGCTCGGCGCAGTATGTCCATTCTCCTTAGGTGAAGCGGGGCTTGCATTGTGTGAATGGGCTCCTCGTACAGCTGTCATGCTGTCTCTTGACATGCTTCTGTGTCCAAGAGTCCGTTTTTAAACTGTTAAAATGCGGATAAGGTCGGGTGACTCGGTTCCCATGTGCGAACGGACCGAGGCGGTTCCTTTTGGGGAGCCTGTTCTCACGTTGGCTCACCTGCACACCAGCCCATTACAATCGAAGGAATCGCTACCATTGACAACTTTGGTTTACGTTTGGACTAAAAGCTAAGAACTGCATTCCCTTGATTAAATGAGTCTGCTGAGCCAGTCCAGTCCACAGTGAGGACACGAATGGTCATTTCTAAGAACGCACATGCAACCTGCACTGTGCGCTCACAGCTAACCTAGCTTAAAGGAAAAAATACCGCCATCTCGTGCTCATTAGCTGTAAACAAGCTTGTAATAATCAATCGAAGTAATGCTTGGGTAACGTCAAATTACATTTGAAATGTCTACTCTTAAACTATACATGAGAAAAGCAACACGCGTAACTGGCTGGATTTCAAACAAATAATTACATAACTGCGTACCTTGCTAGAGTTCTTTCAAAATACTAAAGCCGTTGAAATGAAAATGACGAGCACGGAGTAATCGTTCCAAATATGAGTTGTATTCATGGCAAACATCAAAAGCAACACAACTAGTAGCAAATGAGTTATGAGCACCAATTGTTAAAGTCGATAAAATAACAGATTTCTCAAAAGGTTTTATTAAAACTAATAAGGTTTTAACGGGTTGCCATGGCAATCGGCTGTTGATTCCAGCGACTGCTCTGCTGCTGACTAACAAGCCTGTTGTCAAGCCGAAGTGACGCGATCTCCTTGGTTTCGAGTAACTGCGCATGCGCACTTTGGCTTTAACATCATGGCGGCGTCACTACGAAAATATGAGCTGATTTTCGGTGATTGAAAACTTCCAGGAAAAAAACTGATGTGAACATGCATAGCGACAAGGTAAGTGCTTTATCGTTGTTCTTACCCTATGCAGGCTGAAGTCGGGGAATGTTTACAGTAGAAAGTGTCATATCCGCTCTGGTAACTAGTTATCAAACGTTATGCTAGGAAATGAACGTTATCTTACTGTTTCTCTAGGGTTTGATGTTATATGCTATATTTTTGTCGTTGAACTACGTTGAAATGTGCATCTGGTGAATACAAGATAATGTATTCATTTAGAAAATAACCAAGGAAGATACATGGAGACCAGCTGACCTGAGAAGACATATCAGGGTAAGTTTTCAGAGTTAAAAAGCACTGGAGAGGGGATTTCAGAATTAAGAAGATAGTCAAGAGAATAAATGACAAATGTACATCCAAATGATAACACTTGTTTTACTTTCTATCTTTTAGGAAGAAGGACATGGTGATGACTATGTCAGGAGGAGAGATGACAATGAGAGAAAGCACCGAGGTGGGGAATCCGTAGAGAGACGCCGCAGAGACCCGGAGAAGGAGTCCAGACGAGACAGAGACAAGCACAGGGAAAGGGAGGGTACGAGAGAGAGAAGAGATGAAGACAGAAAAGACAGATATGCTGAGCGAAGTAAAGAGGCCTCACGGGACAGGAGAGGTGATAAAGAAAGGGACCGAAGAGATGAGAGGGACAGAGACACAGAGAAGAGGAAGGAACGGGACACACTGGTAGATGGAAAAAGGCACAGTTATGATTATAGAGAGAACAGTTACAGTAGGCGGAATAGAGAGGAAAAACATGATAGGGAAAGAGAGAAGGAAAGACACAGAGATAAAGAGAGAGACAGGGCAAAGGATAGAGAGAGACACAATGAGGAGGACAGGGACAAGAGGAGGGAAGAGAGAGACAAGGAAAGAAGGAGAGAGGAACAGCATAGAGAGCACAAGATTGAGAGGGAGAGAAAGAGACATGAAGAAAGTGGAGAAGGAGGAAGAGATCAGATAGAAAAGTATGATAGAGAACAAAGAGACCGGCATCGGGAGAGAGAGCGACACAAAGATGATTATGAAGAAAAGAGGAATGACAAAGACAGACGGGAAAGACATGGAGACAGGAAGCATTCAGAACGGAAAGAGGAAAGAGGTAATGATACAGCAGTGTGTTCATATAGCTCACCATTTTTACAAATTAAGGATGTCAGTATGAGGTCAATGTTTCTGTCTTCATCTGTCTGTCTTTAGAGAATAGAGAAGAACACAGAAGACATAAAGAGGAGAGAGAAAGGAGACACAAAGAGAGAGGATATCATGTAAGCATCTGTGTTAAATTAATTGTCTGTCGCTATTTTGCATTTTAAGGAAAGATAAATAAATGATTGAGTATTTTTGCTCTTTTTGGGATACATTTGTGTTCTTCACAGGTTAGCATACTTGTGTCAAAATCCTTTGGTTACATTGTCCTTCTTGTGTGGACTTTCCTGCTCCCTAGGATGAAAAGCTGAAGCGTGACGGTGAATCCAGGGAGCATCAAGACTTGAAGAGGTCAGGTGAAAAGGAAAGGCATCATC